>NC_025689.1:33556406-33557979 GCF_000633955.1 Camelina sativa | reverse complement strand
GTTAGAAATTTTATGTCCCATAACCATTCTCTTTTAAATAATTACCCATAAAATAATGTTATTATTGAATTTTAGCTAAGAAATTTAGACAAAATACATGTATTTCCATTTGAATGTTTAATTTATATAGTTAGTAGAAATTCTAATTCTCAAAAAATCTCAAAATATTTTCAAAATACCAGTCTCAAAGTAGTTCTTTACATGAAATATACTCAACTATTTTTTAAAAATCGTTTAAGTACAATGTTTTCTATTATATGAATTACCCATTTCTGTCATTTCTCCCCTATTTCTCATCGCAATTCCACAAATAGACTGAAATTTTAATCATAATTTTATTTACATGTTCTGATATGAAATTATGTGCATAAACATTAATATGTTTCTGATTATATTAAGAGTATATTTGTAAGAAAAAATTAATCTTATGATTAAAGATTTTCAATCCGTCTTTTGATTCGATTTCAGTTGGAATTATTTAGTGTTTTTAAATCTTTTGATTCGATTTTGGTTGAAATTATTTAGTGTTTTTATGATATCCATAAAAACCAAACACATCCCGTGTTTGTTAAAAATGTTAAGTGATTTACTTATATATTTTCAAACTAATCAAAATATCTTTCATAGTTTGCTTAGAGCTGTTAAATTAGAATATCATATTTCACTTTGATTTTAGTTAGATTTTGGAACAGGAAACACGTCTTGTCCCATCTCTTCACGTCTCATCCCGTCCATTTCCGTTGCGTTTCGTATCCTCTAATATACTTGCATAGGCTGAAATTTTGTCGTTTTTATGCAAATTAAATGATTTAAACATTTTAAAAGATTGACATGTGGGATAAGATTTTTACATACATTCTAATTTTCCCCAAAATGTACATTTTAAAGTGGCTCAAGCCTCAAGGTAAAACTGTTAAACATGTCAAATATGAAATATGTCATAAAACTGTTAAACATGTCAAATATGAAATATGTCATGCGTTCGCGTGAGTAAATAGTATGTCTGCTTCATACCGCTTACATATGAATAAATCACTCTTTCTAATTTATTAAATATATTTAGAGCTAGAAAATAATACATAAAAAACATATGTTACATGTCAAGACTGATTTTTATTTGAATTGTAATGAAGAAAATAGTATAAAAAAAACATAACACTTCGTACCATGTGATAATAATAAATAATCAAGTTCTTTTTGGTTCAAAGCTACATAGAGTACAAAGTAAATGAAAGTACAATCGGACCTTAGAAAATACAGAAAAAGAAGAGAGTTTATGCGTAACATTATGCTCAAGCTAAGCATATAAAGTAAAAAAGGATTCAACAAACAGGCAATGCTCTTCATGCGTTTGTTTCCTTCCATCGCCTGCAATTTATCAAAGATTGAAATTTTTACAGTACATATGCTTAGTCATCTGACCTAATCGCCAACCAATACCGTGACACTTTCACCTAGCTCAGCTTTACACCTTTATCCCCTTAACTAACTATGATTCACTACAAAACTTCTAGGCCAGCAACAATAGTCTTGCATTAGACTAAGAAGAAATCCTTATTCACATCATCAAGAC
>NC_025689.1:33488976-33551807 GCF_000633955.1 Camelina sativa | reverse complement strand
TTTTATGATATCCATAAAAACCAAACACATCCCGTGTTTGTTAAAAATGTTAAGTGATTTACTTATATATTTTCAAACTAATCAAAATATCTTTCATAGTTTGCTTAGAGCTGTTAAATTAGAATATCATATTTCACTTTGATTTTAGTTAGATTTTGGAACAGGAAACACGTCTTGTCCCATCTCTTCACGTCTCATCCCATCCATTTCCGTTGCATTTCGTATCCTCTAATATACTTGCATAGGCTGAAATTTTGTCGTTTTTATGCAAATTAAATGATTTAAACATTTTAAAAGATTGACATGTGGGATAAGATTTCTACATACATTCTAATTTTCCCCAAAATGTACATTTTAAAGTGGCTCAAGCCTCAAGGTAAAACTGTTAAACATGTCAAATATGAAATATGTCATGCGTTCGCGTGAGTAAATAGTATGTCTGCTTCATACCGCTTACATATGAATAAATCACTCTTTCTAATTTATTAGATATATTTAGAGCTAGAAAATAATACATAAAAAACATATGTTACATGTCAAGAAGAGAGTACATTGTACTTAAACGAAAGTACAATCGTAACACTTCGTAACGTGTGATAATAATAAATAATCAAGTTCTTTTTGGTTCAAAGCTACATAGAGTACAAAGTAAATGAAAGTACAATCGGACCTTAGGAATTACAGAAAAAGAAGAGAGTTTATGCGTAACATTATGCTCAAGCTAAGCATATAAAGTAAAAAAGGATTCAACAAACAGGCAATGCTCTTCATGTGTTTGTTTCCTTCCATCGCCTGCAATTTATCAAAGATTGAAATTTTTACAGTACATATGCTTAGTCATCTGACCTAATCGCCAACCAATACCGTGACACTTTCATCTAGCTCAGCTTTACACCTTTATCCCCTTAACTAACTATGATTCACTACAAAACTTCTAGGCTAGCAACAATAGTCTTGCATTAGACTAAGAAGAAATCCTTATTCACATCATCAAGACTAAAACACATCCCACCGATTAACAGTAACATTCCAAAGATGGAAAGAGAACTCATCAACCTCGTTGATGATGGTTTCACAAAAATAGACTGAAAAAGCTTATCAATGTCATACTCAAGAGAGCCATGATACTCTCGCGGCTTCCGATCCGAATCTTTACTCGATGATCCCATAACAGATTTACCATATCTCCCGGAATGTTTTGGCAATCTTACTTCATCATCCTTCTCTTCCACAATTTCACAAGCGCCTCCAAACTATCCCATTGCAAAACAGAGCTTATACAGTAACTAAAATCTCTTGAGATAAATCAAAGCAGCACCGAGTTATTCATCATCTCTCTATGATCCGTTTCTAAACTTCTGGGAAACAGTCACACAGTTTACCTGAAAGAGAATAATCATAAGGAAAAAAATGGTTAAAGAACAGTAACTTCAAATGAAGAGCAATGTGGAGAATCATTTTTCGTCCTTGTATAATCACCCAATGCCTGCAAATTGTAATCATAAAATCCCTTATCAGCAATTCAGTGGGAGACATAGATGAACTATTGAGTTAGACAAAGTTGAAAAATTTACAAAAAGTTCTTCACTATTTAAGTAATTGTAATAGAAGAAATAATCTCAGCCAAAGTTTTATATTATTAGATGAAAATAAAAGATAATTGCGATAACATTGGTAACATAGATACAATTGAAGAGTAAACAGTGATTAATCACCCTTGGTGACGAAGAAGATAGGAGACTCGGTCTTACAGATACAACATATAGGATCCCTANTCCGAATCTTTACTCGATGATCCCATAACAGATTTACCATATCTCCCGGAATGTTTTGGCAATCTTACTTCATCATCCTTCTCTTCCACAATTTCACAAGCGCCTCCAAACTATCCCATTGCAAAACAGAGCTTATACAGTAACTAAAATCTCTTGAGATAAATCAAAGCAGCACCGAGTTATTCATCATCTCTCTATGATCCGTTTCTAAACTTCTGGGAAACACAGTCACACAGTTTACCTGAAAGAGAATAATCATAAGGAAAAAAAATGGTTAAAGAACAGTAACTTCAAATGAAGAGCAATGTGGAGAATCATTTTTTGTCCTTGTATAATCACCCAATGCCTGCAAATTGTAATCATAAAATCCCTTATCAGCAATTCAGTGGGAGACATAGATGAACTATTGAGTTAGACAAAGTTGAAAAATTTACAAAAAGTTCTTCACTATTTAAGTAATTGTAATAGAAGAAATAATCTCAGCCAAAGTTTTATATTATTAGATGAAAATAAAAGATAATTGCGATAACATTGGTAACATAGATACAATTGAAGAGTAAACAGTGATTAATCACCCTTGGTGACGAAGAAGATAGGAGACTCGGTCTTACAGATACAACATATAGGATCCCTAAGGACGAAACGGAGACGAATGACACATGTAGAGCAAACCTCTCGGTGACCACAAGATCGATAAGCTAATGATACTTTCTTCAGATGGAAATCTCAAAAAATTTTANCTTAGCGTAGTGCATCATTTCAATTTTGCTGCTGGTTTTCCAAGACCATTGAAAAGATTTTTCTCCATTAACAACACAAATACCGCAAGTTCCGGTTGATGACGACTCATCTTCATGATGGTGAACCTGACAAAAGAAACATATGTCATCTTAATTTACTGTTATTACGAAATTTTACTATAACCAATAACTTTATACTATCCTCATAGAGAAACCAACCACATGCTGTACATGGACTCAAATAATATAAAAAACACCAGAGAATCAACTTACATTGACACCAGCTGTTGTACATCCTTCTTCATTGCCTCTTTGTATTTATCATTTCCAATGGATCCCATGTAACTGGTTACCCCAGGAATTTGAAGCATCCACTACAGCCACCAGCAAGTAAAAAGAGAACCTCGACTTAGCATATATAAGACGTTCAGTGGAGAAATGCATATATCAACCAAAATTTAAAAATTTTAAATTATAATTTTTTATGTTTGCATAAGAAGAGAGAGAGAGAGAGAGAAACGTACCTTCATACGACCAAGGATTCTAACAACAATGTCAACACCTCTCTTTAATTGAACTCTTGACCTGTTGTATAGCTATCACCTCCAAATCAACATATCCGAAACTGAGTTCTTAAAACGCATGCTTTTCCTATTCAAAGGAACAAAGCATCAAATATAGTGAGAATGTGGGGGAATATCTTAAGTGATTATGATGATAACTATTCATTCGATCAATCTTTCCAAGACTAACGAACTTAAAGAAATTCACATCACTAACTGAATTTCATCATCAACAGATCCAATACTCACCATTGATTCCAAACTTCATCAAAAACATTAGTAGAAGACCCGCTTTTTGTTTGGGATAAAGTTTTTGACCTACCTCTTCCTGTTCCTAAACATCATAAATAAAACTTTCATATCTTCTTTTAAGTTAAACAAATGAATTTTACGAACAAAACGTTTACAAACACTAAGCCAATAAGATTACACTTACCACAGTATGAGGATCAGATCCGTAAGCTATCTTTAAGCATAAGTGACAGAGCCGCACCTTTGCTTATGGTTCCTAATATGTTTAAACATAAGTATCTAAGCAGAACGGAGAGTGTTTACAAATTTATATGCAGAAGATACAGACTTATAACTCACCTGTTGTGCCAATCATGTCGTCCACCATTACACTCTCTTGCAGCAAAACGTTTAGTCTTGATTTTCCCAAGCTCCAGATCAAAATAGCAAGAAATCTCCTGTATCATCATCATAAAAAAACTACATCCAATGAACAAACGACAATATCACAAATCATACTCATCCTAATCGTTTCAAAATCAAACATACTATCCTTTCAAATTGAGAGAGAATCAAGCTCAAAAGATCTAGTTTCGCCCAAACAATGACTTGAAATCAAAATAGATCTTACATATCTATTAGTGGACGTACAATAGAATAAGAAGCAATTAGGGAGAAAAAAAGAAAGAGAGAGTGTCGATATCTTTACGTACTGCTTTGCTGCCTTTGCTTTCTCCTTGGTGAAGCTCAATCCCAGAACATCATCGTCCACTCTTCTGCTAAAGGAGAGAGAGGCGACAGAGAAAAAGAAATTTCGGGTTAGGGTTTTGTTTCTTATTTTAATATTGACAGAGTAATGGACGACTAAGATTAAAAAGATCTCAAAATATACGGTCAGGATTTTAAAAAAATTAGGCAATGAACGACTGAGATTATAACATAAAACCGGGTTATTTCGACCCGCGTGTTTATCCGTTTAGAGAGGGTGTGAAATTTCGTCGTTACCCTTTTAAAAAATCGAATATTTGGTTATAACTCCAATGGTATATCCTTATAATTTCTTACAAAATGAAGGTTTAGTCCATAAACTGTGTTTTAAAATAATAGTAGGGATATATGATTTTTCGCAAAATTTTCGCTCCACTTAAATACGATTTTCTTTCTATATACGATTATCCTAAAATATCTTACCTACATATATGATTTATACATACGGCAATCAGATCTTTATTACTCTTCTTATTTCCTCTAATTAGATCTTCCCATATATTGCTAAGATAATTAAGAATCAAGTTTCTAACCGATATAAACAAGAGTGCATAGAGAGATATATAGAGTTCACCTCCTAATGTATTATCATTAAAAAGTTTTTCAATTCACTCGGAGATGAGTTTTCTTTTTCTCAGTTTTGATTTTTTTTGTTTCTTACATACACGTGAGAAGCTTTAATAGTTTTTAAAATGGTATTGTTTGTAGAAAATATATGTATATAATAAGTGAACAAGATGATGAATACAAAACAGAGAAGCATTAGATTTTTGGATTGAAATTGTTATACTGATGTTTCTTTTTCTAATTCTCATTGGTTATTTTCAAATTTTCCATTTTTTGTAATAGTTATAATTTTTAATCTTAAATAATCGTAGATTTAATTGGTTTTTGATTCCTTTATAACTATAATAAGCAACATTTCTATATTAGAACTTTATATGATACTACACAAATATTTTAAAACCTCCTTTTACAATTTGTGTTTATTTCATTTTTAGTCAAAATGTTTAATGATACCATATTCAATATATAATATTTTAAAAATCTCTAAAAATATAAATTACGAGATGGGATTATATAGCGGGACGGGTTTGGATCGACATTAACATAAATTTAAATTTTCTTAACACTTATAAATTTATTTGCAAAACTAAAACAGTAAAACTTAAATTATAATCCTTAAACACATTTTTCAACCAAAACACAATATAAACTATTCCAAACTAGAAAAAAAAATTTTCATCCAAAATTAAAACTGTATAAATTTTATAGGGCATATGAAATACAACCAAAAATAACAAACAAATACAACATTAAATTTTATTTAATTTTTAATTACAAAAATATAGAACCGCGGTGTACCGCGGGTTAAAACCTAGTTTATATATACATTTTTTAAGTATATTTTGGATTCTACCATTTTATTTATATTTATTTACAAAATTAATTCCTAAAAGATTTCCAAAATTAGTATTATTCCAGATTTTGTTTTCTAAACATTTTATATTCTATTCCAACTAAAAAAAGTTACAGCAATCAATATGAAAACAAAAATTATGATATATTTAACCATATTTTCTATTATGAATTCTTTGTAACAAAGAAAACAACAATTTGATTCTCATTTTGTTTTCCAAAATCTGTGAGTTTTGATTCTTAACATAAGAAGAACATCGATTCATATTTTAAAAAGTATTATAATTAATATATATATATATATATATATAAACTTATTAAAATTTTCATATATTACGAATATGTAAAATTAAAAAAAAAATACTATATAATATGGTTATGTAATAGATGAGTTATAAAGAGGATATGTTAAAATTAATAAAATATCATTAGATTTGTGCTAACATGGATTAAATTCTCATTTTATTATTTTTTAACGCTATTAATATTAGAATATTTGGCAATAAAAAATAGATAAAGATATGGGAAAAACTCATAATTTTTTATTACAACTGTAAAAATGACAAGCGGGCGGCGGATGATATAAAGTTGGGTATATGGGGGCTATTTGGGTATCCAAGGAAATAAAAGTGTTGGTGCAACTCCAGTCTTTCTGGTAAAATAAATCCCATCTTTGCGAGCAGTGTATTCACGTAGCTGACCACATCGAAAAGTAGCGGCTGATCGATATGCTCGAAATATATCACGATAATATTCCTTATTATCTTTACCTCTGTACGATATGTGACAGGTGATTACAAACCTTTTAAAGATGATTGATGGCTCGCTGAATAGACATTCATATACTTTACCAGTTATAAGTTTTCTTAATGTGTAATCTTTGCTTGGGTTCTTTCCATGACACTGAACATTGAGAACTAGACCATCATGAAGCTTGTTAATAACGTTTACATAACTAGGCATGCAAGCTTCATTCAACCCAGAACACATTGCAATGACTAACATCATCAAACTTATCAACTTATTCATTTTTGTTTTTTTGATGAAAAATTATTTCTTTGTTTTTTTTTTTTGAGTAATAAGGGAATCAATCTCTAGTATTTATACTTTTTTTTTTTTTTGTGCAAAATATTTTACATTTATTTATCAGACAATCTATTTATGGCACTTTTTTTTTGAAACATGTTTTTGATTTAAAAAAACATCAACCAATAGAACACTTAGGTCTGGGCATTCGGTTAACCATTCGGTTTCGGTTCGGTTGTATTCGGTTTCGGTTATTTTGGATATAGTAATATAGTAACCATTTGGATATTTATGAAATTTCGGTTTGGTTCGGTTCGGTTTCTTTCGGTTCGGTTTCGGTTTGGTTATTTAAATAAATAACCATAACTAACATAAATTATATTAACATTAACCAAATAAACCAAATATAACCAAAACTAACCGAATATAACCAAAATTAACCAAATATACAATAACAAAAATACAAAAAAGGGAAAAATATTGATTCAATTTTACAAAATAGTATTTAACTTTGTAAATTCAAAATAATAACATTTACATATATTGATTATTTAAAATATTTAATTGTTTTGAATCTAGAAATAATTTATATTTTAAGTTTATTTTATAGTTTTGCATAATATTAAGTATATAATATTTGATATCTTCTAGGTTTTCGGATATTTCGGTTAACCATTTAATTGTCGGTTCGGTTCGGTTCGGTTTCGGTTAGTTTGGATATAGATTTTTACTAACCATTCGGGTATTTGAAGAATTTCGGTTCGGTTCGGTTTAGTTTTTTTCGGTTCGGTTTCGGTCGGTTATTTGGTTATCGGTTATTTTGCCCAGCCCTAAGAACACTTGGTTAAATAAGAGTTTTGTGTAGAAAATTATGCTTCGCCACACTATAAATTCACACCGCTAAAATCAAATTAAAAAAAAATCAACGTCAGATCCAATAAACCTATTGAAATGTTTTATTTAAAAATATTAAAGCTATCGGTTGAAATTTAATTATATAAAGTTTGATATCAAAGTTACTCATTAACAAGATCGTGACACATGTCAATTATATCATTCAGATGTTGACAAGAGTCAATTCTAAATTTATTAAAATTTTAAAAAATAAAATTCAAAACCTACCATAAAAGGTTTTATATAAAAGTAATATAGGTTTTATTTCAATTTTTTAAAACAAAAAAAAAAACCTTTGTAAACTTCCAAATGTAAAACAAAAGTTTTATTTTTAACAGTTTTAAAGATATTAAAAGGCAATTAAAAGAAAATTATAAAATTAAAACAGTTTTAAAATTTAGAAAATATCATTATAAGGAAATTATATATATACATATATATCATAAACTTTGAAATTATAATATTGTTTACTTATTTTAATTTTAAGTTGCTAATTTTAGACAAAAGATTACTTTTTAGTTTTTATATAAGGTAAAAAATGATGGTGAAAATTATACAATTAATTACTGTTTTTAAAAAAATGTAAATGCTCACTTTCACATAAAGAAAAAGATTGTTGAAATAAAATAAAAATTCAAAAAAATAGATCCTCTCATATTTTTTTTACCAATCAAATAATTTATTCAAAAATATTGCTATTGGAATATATAAGATAGAAGTATGTAAGTTTAATGTATGCGTTTTTGTAACTAAAAAAGTGTTAAAATGAAGAGACATATAATAGATTATTTAATGTGTTCATAAAGGAAATTTGTTGGTAGTAGTAAAGAGTAAAAAATATATTTTAACAGTAAAATATATTTGTGTGTACAAACACACTTTTAGTGGCAATGTAGATAGTAGATTTGTAAATGGATATACATTAGTTTATTATAGCAAAAAAAAAAAGAACAATTATTTTCTATAACTAAAAGTTTATCTCTTTACTTTTATACATTATTTTTACTTACAAAAAGAATCAAATATATATTCTTTGTTAAATTTAATTTTATTTTAATAATTTTGAACTCATCTAAAACTATTTTCATTAACTAAATGTGTATCTATTTACTTTTTTTTTCAACCACACAATAAAAGAATGAGGAAATTCCTCGGTTAGTTGTCCAAGCCGAGGCTTACAAAAGAAACTTCAGAGATAAGAGAACGGGAAGTACGAGCAAGACAATCCGCCTTCGTATTTGATGCACGCGGGATCCAAGAGATGGAGAATAGTGGGAAGAACTCCATCGAGTTAAACTCATCAAGAAGGTTGGAGAAGGATTGCCAATCTTCAAGGGACTGCACCATAGTGAATAACTCAGCACAATCAGTCCCAAAATATTGCAAATGATCCCTGCAACATGTATCCGCTCCATAGCCCACAACAACGCTTATAACTCCGAATGCAAGGGAGAGGGGCTCCGTCTTAGACACTTGGCCCCCAACAACAAGGTTTGCACCTCTCCAACACAACTCCACCAGCCCAATTCTGAATACACATTGGTTGCTTTCCAAGAACCATCAATCTGATAACAAGGTGAAGAAACCTGAACATCCGAAGACGGAGATGGAGCTGACATCACCACCGTAAAAGAGAACGCCTCTTCCCAAACTAACTTCTCGTCCAAAACCTGAACAATTATATCTATAATAAATTTGTACTAAATTATTAAGCAAATAAATTTGTCTATCATTTCATATCTTAATATTTGACTTTTGTACACTCATTTTGACTCATCAAACATTTTTAAAAAGTGGACATACAGGAGCGGATCAAGGCTTATGAGGGGTGGGGCAGGTGCACCGTACTCGTTTTCTTAATTTTTGTAAATATTAGCTAAGTGGTATGGTATATGTATACCTATTAAAATCAAGAAGTTTCTTCAGTTTCTTAAGATTGTGCTCCACGTAAAAATGCTAGGTTAGTGTAGTTTATCTATTAAAATCAACAAAAATATCATGTAAATTTACATAAATTATTAATTTATGATATTATTGGAACCATATTTTACATAGAGATTTCAAAAAAATTATAGTTTTATTATCTTATCGAATTTTGTTATTTTTTATACTGTTTCGACTTGGAACTAGTAAAAATTATTAATTTATAGTGTTTATTAATTTATAGAGTATTAATTTATAGAAATTTTACTGTACATATATATTTTTTAATTACATATCATGACCAATTATGATATTGAAAAATATGCAATGAGTTTATTAAAAGTCTATGAATTTACATAAATATATAAATTTATTTATTTTTATAAGCGACAATTAGATAATAGTTAAAATATATATATATGTTTATTGACGACCCCCACGGCTATTTGGGTACCCAAGGAAATAAAAATGTTGGTGCAACTCCAGTCTTTCTGGTAAAATAAATCCCATCTTTGCCAGCAGTGTATTCACGTAGCTGACCACATAGAGAAGTAGCGGCTGATCGGTATGCTCGAAATATATCACGATAATATTCCTTATTATCTTTACCCTTGTACCATAGTTTACAGCTGATTACCTTCCTTTTCCAAATGACTAATGGCTCCTCGTAGGGCTGGGCAAAATAACCGATAACCAAATAACCGACCGAAACCGAACCGAAAAAACCAAACCGAACCGAACCGAAATTCTTCAAATACCCGAATGGTTAGTAAAAATCTATATCCAAACTAACCGAAACCGAACCGAACCGAACCGACAATTAAATGGTTAACCGAAATATCCGAAAACCTAGAAGATATCAAATATTATATACTTAATATTATGCAAAACTATAAAATAAACTTAAAATATAAATTATTTCTAGATTCAAAACAATTAAATATTTTAAATAATCAATATATGTAAATGTTATTATTTTGAATTTACAAAGTTAAATACTATTTTGTAAAATTGAATCCATATTTTTCCCTTTTTTGTATTTTTGTTATTGTATATTTGGTTAATTTTGGTTATATTCGGTTAGTTTTGGTTATATTTGGTTTATTTGGTTAATGTTAATATAATTTATGTTAGTTATGGTTATTTATTTAAATAACCAAACCGAAACCGAACCGAAAGAAACCGAACCGAACCGAACCGAAATTTCAAAAATATCCAAATGGTTACTATATTACTATATCCAAAATAACCGAAACCGAATACAACCGAACCGAAACCGAATGGTTAACCGAATGCCCAGGCCTAGCTCCTCGAATGGAAGATCATATAGTTCACCATTTTTTAGTGTTATTGGTCTTAAATTATTTGTTGGGTTCTTTTGACGACAATGAAAATTGAGAACTAGACCATCATGAAGCTTGTTAACAATGTTTACAGTACCTGCATAATTGCAAGCTTCATTCAACCCAAAGCACATTGCAATGACTACCATCATCAAACTTATCAACTTATTCATTTTTGTCTTTTGGTGAAAAATGATCTCTTTGTTTTTTTTTTTTTGTAATAAGGGAATTACTCTCTAGTACTTATACTTTTTCTGTTCTGTGCAAAATATTTTACATTTATTTATCAGACAATCTATTTATGGCATTACTTTTTTTGTTTGAAACATGTTTTTTCATTTCAAAAAAACATCAACCAAAAGAAGATTCGGTCAAATGAGAGTTTTGTGTAGAAAATTATGTTTGGCCACACTATAAATTCACACCGCTAAAATCAAATTAGAAAAAAAAATCAACTGTTAGATCTAATAAAACTATTTAAATGTATTATTTAAAAATATTAAGGCTAACAGTTGAAATATAATATATAAGTTTAACATATATATTAAGAAACCAAAATTTAAATTGGTGAAATTTCGAAATCTATAATAAATTTGTACTAAATTATTAAGCAAATAAATTTGTCTATCATTTCATATCTTAATATTTGACTTGTGTACAGTGTACACTCATTTTGATTCATCAGACATATTTTAAAAGTGGACATATACAGAACTTGAAAAACAAGTATAGGTGATAAGATAACACATTTGACGTTGGCAAACTAACTGAAATATAATATCCGTCAAAATATCTATATTTAAGAGTTCAAACTTCATAAACGTGTATAGATATGAGATATTGTTAGAATTGGACATAGTATGTCTAAAGGATCTTCTTACACCTTGTTTTCTAAAGACTAGTTAACCCGTGTAGCTTATTTTTACATGAATTTCAGAATTGTAATTAAGATAACCAATTTGATTTTGTTCTTTGACAAAAAAGAATTACTTTGATTTTGTTACATTGGAGTAATATTTTATGGATCATAATCGAGAATGCATCTTGGACCATTTAAGGTATACAATTTTTTTTTTTTTAATTATTAGGTATACGTTGCTTATTGCATTCTTATTTGCTTTCATTATAATTGACTGCTGTATATATCCTTCCTATTCTTATATTCTCTATATCCTTCATATTCATATACTACTATTTTTGATGCTGGGAATTAGATATGCTAGTAATAAATTCTTAGTGTATATATATGACGTCTCTGCATGTGTACATTGCCATTAAGTCATTAACATTCCAGCTAGTTTCTTTTTTACTTTCATTCTTTTGTATAAAAACATCAAAGATGACTAAAGCCACAATTCATCTTGCTATCTTTATGATGGTCCTCGTTTTTGGTTTGTTTTACATATACCATTCTCTAAACATATTAAAATATTTATAATTATTGTTTGTCTCAGCATTTTTTATTCTATAAGAATTGTTTTTAAAGATTATGTTTTAAATATTTATCAGGGATGGCGACGGCTGAGTCGACGCAAGGACAAGAAATATGTCATGATATTGTAATGAAAGGTCAAACATGTGTCCCTAGCACCTGTGCCACTATTTGTAAGCAAAAATGGAAAGGAAGTGGCAAGTGCTTCCCAAACGGATTTACTCAGAGCTGCCTCTGCACGTTTCCTTGCAATTCTTGATTTATTTATTTATTGTTTAAATATTTCTAATCTATAAACATTAATAATAGTAATAAAAATTATATTGACGCGAAATAAACATAAACATGTTACGGTTTTCAATTTTATATAAATTCTGATTTCACCTTTTTATTTTTATGATATGAGCTATTATAAGCTAAGTGCATGTGCCATGTAGTGATAGATCATGGATAGAACAAATAATTAAATTAAATTGGCATGTTGCATAAATTAGAAAATTAATGGAACAAAAGAAACAATGATTTTACAGTGAAACAAACAAATCTTCAAACATAAATCTTTCAAAGTAGAATGAGTATTTATTTAATTATTATATCAGAAGTTTAAAAAAGAAAAAAAAATGGTATTTGGATTCAATTCTATTTTGTTCTATTTGAAGAGATTGCTTCTTCTTCTTCTTTTTTTTTCTTCTCATTATTGTTATTATTATTTTTACATCATTTGAACTTTGAAGATATTGCTTTCCAAAGCAAATGCTTCCATATCCTTTATCCCTTTGGCTTGTCAAAACATAAGCTTATGGCTGTAACTATCATCAATTATTTGACCTTTTTCTCTTCTTTCTTGCTAATTAGTAATTAAGATGATTAGTATTTCTAATGACATTTTTTTTGCTATTCAAACATAGGATTGACTAATGAATCCATGCAGCTTAATTCACATGAATATCAGAATTGTAAGATAATCTATTTGATTTTGTTACGTTGTATATTTTATAGATAAAAATTTATGAGAATGCATCTTGTGGACCATTCAATGTGTACAAAAATTTGATGTTACGTTGGTGTTATATGCATAATGCATGTGTTACAATAATATACTCGATAATATATTGTATACCTTCGTTTGATTTCTACGTAGTGGGAACAAAAGAGACTTAAAATCTTTTATAATACTTGAAGATCTATAATTTATGATATTATTTCTATTCGATCAAATCACATAAAAATATTTTTGTCCAATATACCACCACCCCCACCCCACCCGATTAACCCATGTAGCTTATCTTACATGAATTTCAGAATCTTAAGATAATCAATTTGATGATTCTTTGTTCAAAAAAAAAAAGATAATTAATTTGATTTTGTTAAGTTATATAATTTATGGATAAAAACGCTACGAGATCTGCATATTCAATGTATACAATTTTTTTAATTTAAATCATTAGTTATATGTTGCTTATTATGTTCTTATTTGCTTTCATTTTAATTGATTTTGTTGTATATATCCAATATATTCATATATTTTTATAATGGGAAATAGATATGCTAGTAATAAATTCTCAATATATATATATACAACAAAATCAATTATATATATAAGAAGGATATATACAATATATGACATCTCTATATTTGTAAATTGCCATTAATATCCTGGTTTTTTTACTTTTAACTTTTATTTTGATTGATTTTGTTGTATATATCCTTCCTATTCATATATTTTATGATGGGAAATAGATATGCTAGTAATAAAAATTCTCAATATATATATGACGTCTCTACATGTGTACATTGCCATTAACATTCCTGGTTTTTTTTACTTAATTTTCATTGTATAAAATCATCAAAAATGACTAAAGCCACAGTTCTTGCTATCTTTATGATCGTCCTCGTTTTAGGTTTGATTTACATCTACCATTTTCTAAACATATTAAAATATTTAGAGTTATTGTTTTGTCTCAGCAATTTTTATTCTATAAGAAATGTTTTTAAAGATTATGTTTTAAATATTTATCAGGAATGATGACGGGAGAGACGCAAGGACAAGAAATGTGTCGTGATCTTCCAATGAGAGGTCAAAAGTGTGTCGCTCACACCTGTGCCACTCTCTGTAAGCAAAAATGGAATGGAAGTGGCTTGTGCTTCCCAAACGGACAAACTAAGGGCTGCCTCTGCACGTTTCATTGCAAATCTTGATTTATTTATTATTCGTTTTTATCAATTATTATCTTATATGAATTCTGATTTCACCTTTTTTATTAATATGACATGAGCTATTATAATTTTTGTTTTAACAAAAGAGCTATTATAATAAGCTACTACTTGAGCTTATGTGCCATGTAGAAATGGATTATGGATAGAGCAATAAATATATTCCATTGGAAATGAAAAAAAAAAATACAAAACGAAATAATAATTTTATAGTGAAACAAAAAATCTTCAAACATATACATCTTTCAAAGTGGAATGAGTATTTAATTATTATATTAAATCTTATGATAATTAACAACAAAATGAATGGGCAAAAAAACAATGAGTTTACAGTGAAACAAAAAAATCTTCAAACAAAAATCTTTCAAAGTAGAATGAGTATTTATTTAATTATATATCAGAAGTTTTAAAAAAAAATGGTATTTGGATTCAATTCTATTTTGTTCTATTTGAAGAGATTGCTTCATCTTTTTTTTTGGTCTCATTATTATTGTTATTATTATTTTTACATCATTTTAACTTTGAAGAGATTGCTTTCCAAAGCAAATGCTTCCATATCATTTATCCCTTTGGCTTGTCAAAACATAAGCTTATGGTGTAACTCATCAATTATTTGACCTTTTTTCTCTTCTTTCTTGCTAATTAGTAATTAAGATGATTAGTATTTCTAATGACTTTTTTGCTATTCAAACATAGGATTGACTAATTAACCCATGCAGCTTATTTTACATGAATTTCAGAATTGTAAGATAATCTATTTGATTTTGTTACGTTGTATATTTTATAGATAAAAATTTATGAGAACGCATCTTGTGGACCATTCAATGTATACAAAAATTTGATAATGTTGGTGTTATATGCATGTGTTACAATAATATACTCGATAAAATATTGTATACCTTCGTTTGTTTTTAACGTAGTGAGAACAAAAGAGACTTTAGAAGAATTCATCTATTCTTTTTTTACTAAAATGTTGCAAACTATAATCATTAAAAATAAAAAGAATTTTTTTTTCAAATATTTTATAATACTTGAAAAACTTTAATTTATTATATTATTTATATTCGATCAAATTACATAAACATATTTTTGAATCTTAAGATAATCAATTTGATTTTGTTACATTATATAATTTATGGATAAAAAATCTACAAGATCTGCATCTTTGACCATTCAATGTATATAATTTTTGTTTTTTTTTTTCAATTATTAGTTATATGTTGCTTATTGTGTTCTTATTTGCTTCCATTTGAATTGATTTTGTTGTATATATCCTTCTCATTCGTATCTTTTTAAGATTGGAAATAAATATGCTAGTATTAAATTCTTCATATATATATATATATACGTCTCTACATGTATACATTACCATTAACATTCCTGGTTTTTTTTTTCACTTAACTTTCATTTTTATTGTATAAAATCATCAAGATGATGACTAAAGCCACAATTCTTTCTATCTTTATGATCGTTCTTGTTTTAGGTTTGATTTACACATCTACCATTCTATAAACATTTCATAATATTTGTATTTATTGTTTGTCACAACATTTTTTTATTATATAAGAATTATTTTAAAGATTATGTTTTAAATATTTACCAGGAATGATAACGGGAGAGACGCAAGGACAAGAAATGTGTCGTGATGTTCTGAGAGGTCAAAAGTGTGTCGCTCACACCTGTGCCACTTTCTGTAAGCAAAAATGGAATGGAAGTGGCTTCTGCTTCCAGAACGGACAAATTAAAAACTGCCTTTGCACGTTCCCTTGCAAATCTTGATTTATTTATTTTTTGTTTTTATCATTTGTTATCTATATAAACAATAATTATTAAAATAATAATAATAATGACATGAAAAAGAATAAAAATGTTACGGTATTCAATCTTATATGAATTCTGATTTCACTTTTTTTATATGACATGAGCTATTATATTAAGCTACCACTTGAGCTTATGCGCCATGTAGAAATGGATCATTTTTTTTTGGTAGGCTGTAGAAATGGATCATGGATAGAGCAATAATTAAATTCAATTGAAAATGAAAAAAAAAATACAAAATAAAACAATAATTTTACTGTGAAACAAAAAATCTTCAAACATACATTTTTCAGAGTGGAATGAGTATTTAGTTATTATATAAAATCTTATGATAATTAGCATGGTCTTCCGATTTTTAATCGAATTTGTTGTATATATCCAATGTTTTTTAACCCGGACAGGACCGGCCAACCGCGACCCGGTAGGTATTCCAGTCTGGATTACCTTTAAAAACCAGACAAATAAAAATCCGCAAAAAACCGGAAAAATCCGCTAAAAACCCGTGAACTGGTGGTTGAACCGGTAGGTCAGACCGGGGGTCGTATCAAATTAAAATATTTTATTTTTATCACATTTCAAACTCAAAGCAAATTAAAAATAAATGTTTTTATTATAAAAAAATCACTTAGTTATTTTATCTAATCATTTAAAAGTTTAATTTTAGCTGTTTAGTACTTAATTATGTATGTTTTGTTCATATATTTACTTGATGAGGACCCGCCCGATGTGCGGGTTTAAAGTTTTATAAATTAAATTAAATTAAACAAAAAATATATTAAAATTTGTTGTATGTTATATATAAATTTTATTTTTGTTATAATACACTGATTTATATCTATTTACAAATTTTTTTTATGTATGTTACCATTTAAAGTGTATTTTTTACACATAAATATACTCTGTGTTACTAAAATATTTTTTATCACTACCTAGAAAATATCTATATAAGGTTGTTCAAACAAAAAAAAAGAAAATATCTATATAAATGCATTAAGCCAACTATTTTTACTTTCCTTTCTGCATAGTTTTTTAATTACTAAAATTGTTGGCTCAAAAACATTTCGAATAAAAAATATAATACATAATATACTAATCAATGATATATCATCACAATAATGTATGATCACCATGGAGAAAACCTGGGCTCCGCCCTTATTTCTTATGGAGAGAACATTGCGTCCAACCTCCTCCACCGTGGAGAGAACCTTAGCTCCGCCTTCTTCCCTTACGGAGATAACCTTGCGTCCAACCTCCTCCACCTTTCTCTTTAGGGAGATAATCTTGTGTCCAACCTTCTCTTCCGTAGAGAAAACTTTGGCTTTGCCCTCCTCTTGTGTGGAGAGAACATGTTCACATCTTTTTGCTATCTCAAATTGGCTTGCTCCAACAACAAATGAAAGTAAAAACATTTTTCTAACGTTACAAAATCTTTTGATAGTACCTAATGTTAAATTTCCCAATGTATTCATGGAAGTGTCTTTGATACACCATGATGTAGCCTATGTTTCTGTAACACCCCAACCACCACCTTGCTTAGTGAGCTCATGTCCACTCTCAGTCCATGGGCCCACCTTCTATTCCCGACCCGTGGATCCACACATACTAGATGACCGGTTTGTTACGTCTAGGAGACTTTAAATACTTGTTTACCGATCCTACAAATCAACAAATGATCTTTTCCTGTGTTTTGTCCTCACTCACACAATTCTAACAATCACTTCAAGGAAAGTCACCCATCATGAAGTTCTCTCAGAACCCTTGACCAAAAAAATAAGTGCATTTTGGTGATATATGTGGCCAAATCAATTCTTTTAAATCTTTCCACAGTCAAGGGTGTCACCATCTTTGAGCTCCTATGGATCAATCAACAACGATTTATGTTTTTCCAATCTATATAAATATATTTGTTGTAAACTTGTGTTTGATTAACATATTTTATCCATCCATTAGGTTGATGAGTTTCTACTCGTTATCTCTCGTTGGGACTGAATGAAAAATAGTAACAATTATCTTTGAAAAAAGAAGAGTTTATGACCGACCAATCAATGTTGGGAAATTAGAAGAAAATTAATTTGATATAATTAAAGAAACAATAGAAAATTATAAGCAGGCTAATATATGAATCCCAAATAATTCAAAAAAAAAAAAACCAAATAAAAATACTACAATAAATTTTAAAATACAGTATTAGGAAAAAAAGACGCATATATTAATCTTTTTTTTTTGTCAACATATTAATCTTACCTATTCCTAACTGAATAAGGAGAAAGTAGGAGAAAATTTTGGTTAAAAAAAATAGGAAAAATTTACCTTCCCACTAAAAAAAAATTCCCAATTAAACAAACTTAAAAGCAGTGTTTTTGAATAAATTATTTGTTAGATGAAAAATATGAGACGATCTATGTTTATATAGAAGTGAGTATTTACAAAATTTAGAATTAATAACTAACAGTATATTTTCTTTAATCACTTTTTCTATATTTTTGTAGAATTAATAATTAAAATTTAAAAATAACTAAATCATATTATAATTTCGAATTTTATGATATATATACATACTAGATTAGGACCCGCCCGATGTGCGGGTTTATAATTTTAAAAATTAAATTAAATTTATCAAATAATATAAAGTAAATATTTTTAGTAAGTAAATAGATACACCGAGGTGTCCAATGTGATATTTGATGTAAAAGATGTGATTCTATGGTTGAAACTATTAATCATGTTTTTATTTTGAATGTCCTCGTTTGTGTGAAGTTTGGAATTTATCTCTGACTCCGGTCTTGTCAGAGGGTTTACCATATGAGTCGGTGTACTCGAATTTGGATTTTGTTTTCTGGAGGGACGCCTCTCAATAGAGTGATCCTGACCAACTTCTTCAATTACCATGAATTTTATGGGCAATCTGGAATGCCATAAAAAAAATCAAGATTAAGAGATAGAGGCGAATGATATAATTACTCAGACTTTGAGCGATAATTTAGCCTGAGAATAGGCGCTCTCTTTTACGGCAATCATGTCAGCTCCATCTTCGTATTCAGATGTCCAGGTTTTTTCACCTTGTTGTCAGATTGATGGTTCTTGGAAAGCAACCAATGTGTATTCATGATTGGGCTGGTGGTGTTGTGTTGGTGAGGAGCGAACCTTGTTGTTGGGGGTTAAGTGTCTAAAACAGAGCCTCTCCCCCTGCATTGGGAGTTAAAAAAACATTGTTGTAGGCCATTTAGCGGATACGTGTTGAAAGGATCGCTTGTCAACATTTTGAGACTGATTGTGCTGAGTTACTCACTATGGTGCAGTCTTCTGAATATTGGCCGTCCTTCTCCAACTTGTTTGATGAGTTAAACTCGCTAGAGTCTTTCCCACTATTCTCCATCTCTTGGATACCGCGTGCGTCAAATACGAAGGCGGATTGTCTTGCTCGTGCTTCTTGTTCTCTTATCTCTAAAGTTTCTTTTGTAAATCCTTTCCCTCCGGTTTGGGCAGCTAACCTTTTAATTGTTCGATTGAAATAAAAACAGTAAATATATACACTTTTAGTTAAAGAAAATAGATGTAGATGAGTTCAAAGTTATTAAAATAAAATAAAATTAACAAAGAATATATATTTAGTTTTTTCGTAAGTAAAAACAATATACAAAAGTAAAGAGATAAACTTTTAATTATTGAAAATAGTTGTTTTTTTTTTTGCTATAGTCTACACTACTACCAACAAATTTTCTTTATGAACACATTAAAGAGTATATTATATGTCTCACTACTTTAACATTTGTGTAGTTACAAAAACGCATATGTTAATCTTACATACTTCTATCTTGTATATTACAATAGCAGTCTTTTTGAATAAATTATTTGAATTTAGCCCCTCCCCCTGCATTCAAAGTTAAAAACGTTGTTGTGGGCCATTGAGCGGATACGTGTTGAAGGGATCGCTTGTCAACGTTTTGAGACTGATTGTGCTGAGTTACTTTTTCTTATATATATAAAAAGTAATATTTTTCTTGTAAAATTAGCAACTTAAAATAAAAATAAGTAAACAATAATATAATTTCGAATTTTATATTATATATAATTTCTTTATAATGATTTTTTTCTAAATTTTAAAACTGTTTAAATACTTTTAATAAAATTAGGTTTTATTTTCTCTATTTTACTTTTATATAAAACCGTTTATGGTAGGTTTTAAATTATTATATTTTTATTTTTTATAATTGACATGTGTCAACATCTGAATGATACAATTGACACATGTCACGATCTCGTTAATTAGTAATTTTGTCATCAAAGTTTATATAATAATATACATATAATCTCCTTACAATTATTTAAAAAAAAATTGTATTTTTTTATAAATTCTGTAATTTTAATAATTATTTTTTTACATTATTAATATTTTTAAAAAAAAAATATTTTACTTTTGTTGTAATCAAAACTCCTATTAAATATAAAAAGTAACTTTTACACATGTCAAAATCTAAGACTGATAACTTAACACATGTCAAAATCTTGTTAATGACTAACTTTCAAAACCCAACTTTATATAATAAGATATAAAATCTCCTTATAATTATTTGTTTTTTAAAAAACCTTTTAAATTTTTATATTCTTTTGATAATTATCTTTTTACATTATTAATATTGTTTAAAACAAAATATTTTGTTTTCTGTTGAAATTTCAAATCTCTCTTATTATATTAACTTGTACACATGTCAAAATCTTGTTAATGACTAACTTTCAAAACTCAACTTTATATAATAAGATAGAAAAGTGTATGTTATATTCATAAAATGCAAATAAACCAATAAAATAATTGACCCGTAATTCAACCGATCCGACCGGTTGACCCAGAGACCCGAAAGACTTCTGGTTCACCTTCAGGTCCGGATTTAAAAACATTGTATATATCATTCCTATTCATATATTTTATGATGGGAAATAGATATGCTAGTAATATATATATATATATATATATATATATATATGTCTCTACATGTGTACATTGCCATTAACATTCATGGTTTTTTTACTTAACTTTCAATTTAATTGATTTTGTTGTATATATCCAATATATTTATGATGGAAAATAGATATGCTACTAATAAATTCTAAATATATATATACAAAAAAATCAATTATATGACGTCTCTATATTTCTAAATTGCCATTAACATTCCTGGTGTTTTTACTTAACTTTTATTTTTAATTGATTTTGTTGTATATATCCTTCCTATTCATATATTTTATGATAGTACATTGCCATTGTCAATATATATATTCTCAATATATATATATATATATAAGACATCTCTACATATGTACATTGCCATTGTCATTCCTATTTTTTTTACGTAACTTTTATTTTTATTGTATAAAATCATCAAAAATGACTAAAGCCATAGGTCTTGTTATCTTTATGATCGTCCTCGTTTTAGGTTTGATTTACATCTACCATTTTCTAAACATATTAAAATATTTATAGTTATTGTTTTGTCTCAGCAATTTTTATTCTATAAGAATTGTTTTTAAAGATTATGTTTTAAAATATTTATCAGGAATAATGATGGGAGAGACGCAAGGACAAGAAATGTGTCATGATCTTCCAATGAGAGGTCAAAACTGTGTCGATGACACCTGTGCCACTCTCTGTAAGCAAAAATGGAATGGAAGTGGCTTGTGCTTCCCAAATGGACAAATAAAGGACTGCCTCTGCACGTTTCCTTGCAAATCTTGATTTATTTATTTTTCGTTTTTTATCAATTGTTATCTATAAACAATAATAATAAAAATAAAATATTATTTTTTTCCTCAAAAAAATATTATAATGACATGAAAAAGGAAACAGAATGTTACAGTATTCAATCTTATATGAATTCTGATTTCACTTTTTTTTTGTATGACATGAGCTATTATAATTTTTTTTTTAACAAAAAGAGCTATTATAATATTTTTTTGAACAAAAAGAGCTATTATAACAAAATAATAATTTTACAAAAAGAGCAATAATTAAATTCAATTGGAAATAAAAAAAAATACAAAACAAAATAATAATTTTACAGTGAAACAAATAATCTTCAAACATATACATCTTTTGAAGTGAAATGAGTAATTTAATTATTATATTAAATCTTATGATAATTAGCAACAAATGGCACCTTAAATCAGAAGTTTTTAAAAAAATGATATGTGAATTCAATTATATTTTGTTCTATTTGAAGAAATTGCTTCTTCTTTTCTTTTTCTTTTTCTCATTATTGTTATTTTTTTTGTTTACATCATTAGAAGAGATTGCTTTCCATCTCCCCTTGAGGTGAGGGAGCCCTCTCCATGCTGTCAGGTTGATGGTTCCTGGAAAGGTTTGGATTCTTTCCAGGGTATGGGTTGGTGGTTTTGTAATGGTGAGGACTCGACGCTTCTTCTGGGAGCACGAAGTCTTAGACGTGTCCCGTCCCCATTACATGCGGAGTTACAAGCTCTGATGTGGAAATCATTGCGGGCAGCTGGGTTTGATTGTCAAACCTTCGAGACGGATTGTGCAGAATTGATAGCGGTGGTGCAGCTGCCCGAGGATTGGCCGGCCTTCTCAAATTTGCTGGACGAATTCTCCTTGCTCTGATCCTCCTTCCCCTCCTTCACCCTGAATAGGATCTCTCGTGAACTCAACGTCAGGGCAGATTGTCTTGTCCAGTCTTCAAGATCTTTACTTTTTGAAACTTCTTTTGTAAACTATTTTCCTCCTGTTTGGGCAACCAAACTTCGAGTGATCTTTTAATTTATTTAATATTTGGTTGAAAAAAAAAATTAAGCTACTACTTGAGCTTATGTGCCATGTAGAAATAGATCATGGATAGAGCAATAATTAAATTTAATTGGAAATGAAAAAAAAAATACAAAATGAATAATAATTTTACAGTGAAACAAAAAATCTTCAAACATATACATTTTTCAAAGTGGAATGAGTATTTAATTATTATATTAAATCTTATGATAATTAACAACAAAATGAATGGAAAAAAAAAAGAAACAATGATTTTACAATGAAACAAACAAATCTTCAAACATAAATCTTTCAAAGTAGAATGAGTATTTATTTAATTATTATATCAGAAGTTTTAAAAAAAAAATGGTATTTGGATTCAATTCTATTTTGTCCTATTTGAAGAGATTGCTTCATCTTTTTTTCTTTCTCTCATTATTGTTATTATTATTTTTACATCATTTTAACTTTGAAGAGATTGCTTTCCAAAGCAAATGCTTCCATATCATTTATCCCTTTGGCTTGTGAAAACATAAGCTTATGGTGTAACTCATCAATTATTTGACCTTTTTTCTCTTCTTTCTTGCTAATTAGTAATTAAGATGATTAGTATTTCTACTGACATTTTTTTTTGCTATTCAAACATAGGATTGACTAATTAATCCATGCAGCTTATTTTACATGAATTTCAGAATTGTAAGATAATCTATTTGATTTTGTTACGTTGTATATTTTATAGATAAAAATTTATGAGAACGCATCTTGTGGACCATTCAATGTATACAAAAATTTGATGTTGGTGTTATATGCATGTGTTACAGTAATATACTCGATAAAATATTGTTTACCACCGTTTGTTTTTAACGTAGTGGGAACAAAAGAGACTTAAGACGAATTCATTTTTTTTTTTGTCAACCATTGGGCCATAACTGGCCAGCCCATTAGCCAAATTCCTACATTATTCGCAGGAACCGGGACTCGATCCCGGATGTGATGGTGATTTCTACAAATGGACTTACCTCCTGCCATTGCACTAAAGTCACTTCACCATCTATTTTTTTTATTATTATTTTTTTTATTATTATTAAAATGTTGCAAACTATAATTATTAGAAATAAAAAGATTTTTTTTTCAAATCTTTTATAATACTTGAAAATATGTAATTTATGATATTATTTCTATTCGATTAAATTACATAAAAATATGTTTGTCCAATACCACCCCCCCTAATTAACCTATATAGGTATTAATTTGATTTTGTTACATTATATAATTTATGGATAAAAAATTTACGAGATCTGCATATTCGACTATTCAATTTATACAATCTTTGTTTTTTTTTTAATTATTAGTTATATGTTGCTTATTGTGTTCTTATTTGCTTTCATTTATATTCATTTTGTTATATATATATCCTTCTCATTTGTATCTTTTTATGATCGAAAATAGATATGCTAGTAATAAATTCTTCATATACAGTAAAACCTCTATAAATTAATACTCTATAAATTATTAAACACTATAAATTAATAAATTTTGTTATCAATTGGTGACAGCTTGTCCTATGGGAAGGGTTGTTAAAGGGTGAGGGATCAGGGTTCGAGGAACGCCTGGCGCACCAATAACCTACTGGTGGATAGGGATATCCACAGTGATGGGTTAGGATCGATGCCCTGCAGGGCCAGCTTGGGTCTGTTGGGGGCAAGCTAGCGGTGGGCTAGTGGGGTCCGCGGGACGGGTTGTCACAGTCCCAAGTCGGGCCAGTGTAAAAATTAACAATATTCGATAAGATAATAAGATAATAAGTTTTTTGAAATCTCCATGTAAAATATGGCCCCAATAATATCATAAATTAATAATCATGTAAATATATATATATATTTTTTTTCGGCAAATCAACATATATTGATATCAGAGTTTACAAAATACAGAATCGATTCAAAACAACCGTTTACGCAAATATAGGAAATTATTACAATTTAGATGAAAGAGTGGAGAGTAACCATGCTATCTTTAGACTTATAGGCTAACAGATATGATCTGTTATGTCCCCCTTTCACATACTTTTTATTGGCTAACAACATATAGCTGAGACTCCAAAATGCTCTTGGCATAACTTTAGTTGATAGAAAAACTGAATTGTTGCTTAATGAATCTGGAATCTGTCTTCTGAAGGTTGATAGAGCATGCCATATTTGCCAATCAGAACACCACTGTATGTACATAGTCACCAAGATTCCTTTGAAATCCTTTGGAAGATGTAGTCCTCTTACCCATGTATGTCTTTGATGCCACCGGAATAAAGTTGAAAAGATTTTTAAAGGAATAAAGCAAAGGTAAGATGTCATCGAATCCCTATATCTCTCATTCTCATCAACGATGTTAATGAGACAAAAGCTAATCTCTTCAATTTGGTTTATCCGAATAAAGAGAGAATACCAATCATGTAAGATGAATGGTTCATGTCTCAGTTTATACCAGAGATAACAAAAGTGTTGGATTTTTCTCGACAAAGGGAGAGTTTCTGACCGGTAAAAGCAATCACCACCATCATCATCAAGAAGAGTAATTTTCTTTATTTTGAAACCAGTTTCTCTAAAACTCAAATAAATAGACGATGAAGTGGAAGTTTCCGACCAGGGGATGCAAATAATATCACCATCACCAAATTTTGTCAACTTCTTCAATAATTGGAGAAACAAGGTCTTACCCACCGAGAAGAAGAGCAGTCGAGTGTTAGTGATGCAATTTAATCGGGAATTCATCTCGCAATCTTCTATCCCAAAATTTGTTCCGCCTGGATCCCAGATCTGGAACTGAAAGCCATTCCTCGATTTGATTGCGTCGGAGTTAAAAATCTGACGATGGTGATGAGGATCTCTTTCAATCGTTAACCAACGAGAACCGCTTGAAACGAAATTCAGCGGGAAAGCACCGCCACTGCTCCGATGATCTGGCCGGATTGTGGTCGGAAAGAAACTCTCACGACGGGAGAGAAGGACAAGTAATCGGATGATTGAAATCAACCAAATAGTTTTGGAAATCATTGGCGAGTATTATTGAAAATCAAATACTATACAAAGAAGGAAAAGCAAGGAATAAATAGCCGACCGACGCCGGAGAAGCCAGCGCCGGCCGGTAAGGGGAGGAATATGGAAGGTTTCTGAAGAGTTGCTTCCGGAGAGAGAACGGAGAGAAAACGGTTATAGAGTGTTACGTTTGATATATTGATGTAAAAATATATATATACACTGATATAATAGTGTATGTTTCTCCTAAAGCTCATTTCTATAAAACAATTGTAATGTTGTATTTTCAAACTATAATGATATCTCTAAAATATTCTATAACATGTCATACAAATAATTTAATTTTAAAGTTTTAATTTTTAGATATGCATCATTTACAATTTGATAATTTGACAGATTATTAAAATAGGAGAATTGATATTATTATTCATAGATTTGAATTTATGTATGTCATGTGTATAAGTCAATTTGTCTATAGTATTTGTAATTTATTGTCAATAATGATTTCTAGATATTACAAGTTCAATTCCTAAACCATAAAATTTATAACATCCGAAAGTTTAATCTTATTTTGCTATAGTTTTTTCAATTCATAATTTTAAAAATTTTAAATAATTAAAAATATATCTATAAATTATTAATTATTAATTTACAATATAAAATAATAATTATTAATTTATAGATAAATTAATATCACTATAAATTAATATAATATCTTGGTCCCAACATTATTAATTTATAGAGGTTTTACTGTATATATAACATCTCTACATGTGTACATTACCATTAACATTCCTGTTTTTTTTTTCACCTAACTTTCATTTTTATTGTATAAAATCATCAAAGATGATGACTAAAGCCACAGTTCTTTCTATCTTTACGATCGTCCTTGTTTTAGGTTTGATTTACACATCTATTATTCTATAGACATTTTAAATTATTTGTAGTTATTGTTTGTCTCAACATTTTTTATTCTATAAGAATTGTTTTAAAGATTATGTTTTAAATATTTATCAGGAATGATGACAGGAGAGACGCAAGGACAAGAAATGTGTCGTGATATTCCAATGAGAGGTCAAAAGTGTGTCGCTCACACCTGTGCCACTTTCTGTAAGAAAAAATGGAATGGAAGTGGCTCCTGCTTCCCAAATGGACAAATTAAGAGTTGTCTCTGCACGTTTCCATGCAAATCTTAATTTATTTATTTTTCATTTTTATCAATTGTTATCTATAAATAATAATAGTAATAATAAAATATTATAATGACATGAAAAAAGAATAAAAATGTTATGGTATTCAATCTTAAATGAATTCTAGTTTCACTTTTTTTATATGACATGAGCTATTATAATAAGCTACTACTTGAGCTTATATGCCATGTAGAAATGGATCATGGATAGAGCAATAATTAAATTCAATTGGAAATGAAAAAAAAAAAATACAAAACGAAACAATAATTTTACCGTGAAACAAAAAATCTTCAAACATACATCTTTCAAACATCTTTCAAAGTGGAATGAGTATTTAATTATTATATTAAATCTTATGATAATTAGCAACAAATGGCACCTTAAATCAGAAGTTTTTCTAAAAAAAAATGATATGTGAATTCAATTATATTTTGTTCTATTTGAAGAGATTGCTTCTTCTTTTCTTTTTCTTTTTCTCATTATTCTTATTGTTTTTTTACATCATTAGAAGAGATTGCTTTCCAAATCAAATGCTTCCATATCAATATCCCTTTGGCTTGTAAAAACATAAGCTTATTACGGATATAACTATCATTTTATTTGAATTTTTTTTTCTCTTCTTTCTTGCTAAGTAACACCTGATTGCTTTCCAAATCAAATGATTCCGATTCCATTTTTTTTTTGCTAGTCAAACATAGATTGTACATTAGATACGTATACATACAATTCATGTATATATAATTATATATACACATGTATACATTTTTTTTTGCTAGTCAAACATAGATTGTACATTAGATACGTATACATACAATTCATGTATATATATACACATGTATATATAGACATGATATTTACATGTACAATACACATTCTGATATATCCTGTTAAATCATTTTATGATGACTAAATTCACCATTGTTGCTATCTTCATTGTCTTCTTCCTAGGTTTGTTTAACATGTTTAACATTCTCTAGTATTATTATAAAATCAATAAGAGATTAATCAAATGATTTTCTCACGTTTGTACGCATTTTAAATTTATATTGAGACTTCATGTTTTTTTTTTTTATATAATAAATATGTAGGGATGGTGGCAAAAGAGACGCAAGGGCAACATATATGTCATCAGGTTCTACTAAATGACCATTGTGATGGACCAACATGCACAGATCTGTGTGACAAGAAGCTGCAAGGAACTGGCCAGTGTTACATGACTATTGACAAACGATTTATATGCCTCTGTAATTATTATTGCTGATCTTGATACCTTTTTGTTCTTCTTGTCTACCCATCAGGCATCAACCTTTCATCAATCCGTAATAACAATAATAATAATAAATATTAAAAATTGCTTGTTGCATAACCACAGTACTACAAGTCCTACAAGTAATGTGTAATCTTATTTGGGTTGGTTGTTTCATAAAACGCACCGTTTTGTCAAGAGAGAGTGAATATTATTTAATAATTTATAAAACGCATCGTTTCAAGAGAGAGTGGTTGTTGCATTGCATCACGACGTTTCGTCGTCGTTAAAGAGTTAAACTTTAATTTTGGTCCCGTCGTCGTCGTCGTCGTCGTGATGCACAAATTGAATATCAGAAGCTTCCGTCTACATTTGAAACCGTTTAGTAATTACATTCACAGCAATGCTGATCGAACGAAACTTCACTCGAATCTGGTTTTGGGAGATTTGTCTAAATCCGGTCGGGTCAACGAAGCCCGCCAAGTGTTCGATAAAATGCCTGAGAGGGATGAGTTTACTTGGAACACTATGATCGTTGCTTACTCCAAGTCAGGGAGACTTTCTGATGCAGACCAGATTTTTCGTAGCAACCCAGTCAAGAATACAATCTCATGGAATGCTCTGATTTCTGGGTATTGCAAGCATGGACTTGAAGATGAAGCTTTTGGTTTGTTTTGGGAAATGCAGTTTGATGGGATGATAAAACCTAACGAGTACACTTTGGGGAGTGTTCTTAGGTTGTGTACTTCTCTTGCTTTGCTTCTGAGAGGTGAAGAGATTCATGGGCATATAATAAAAACTGGGTTTGATTTGGATGTTAATGTGGTGAATGGTCTTCTCGCTATGTATGCACAATGCAAACGCATCTCTGAAGCTGAATACCTCTTTGGGACTATGTCAGGTGAGAAAAATAATGTTACGTGGACTTCAATGCTCACTGGTTACTCTCAAAATGGATTTGCTTTCAAGGCAATCGAGTGTTTTAGGGATTTGACAAGAGAAGGAAACCAATCGAATCAGTTTACATTTCCTAGTGTTTTGACTGCTTGTGCTTCGGTTTCTGCTCGCAGGGTAGGGGTCCAGGTACATGGCTGCATAGTAAAGAGTGGTTTCAAGACCAATATCTATGTTCAGAGCGCATTGATTGATATGTATGCTAAGTGCAGAGACTTGGAAACGGCAAGAGCTTTGTTAGAAGGTATGGAAGCTGATGATGTGGTTTCTTGGAACTCGATGATTGTAGGGTGTGTTAGGCAAGGTCTTATAGAAGAAGCTCTGTCCTTTTTCGGAAGAATGCATGAGCGAGATATGAAAATAGATGATTTCACGATCCCATCCATCTTAAATTGTTTTGCTTTGTCTAGGACAGATATAAAGATAGCTTCTTCTGCTCATTGTCTGATTGTGAAAACAGGGTATGGGACTTACAAACTTGTGAATAACGCTCTTGTGGATATGTATGCTAAAAGAGGAATTATGGATTCAGCGTTGAAAGTTTTTGAAGGGATGATTGAGAAGGATGTGATATCTTGGACGGCTCTAGTCACAGGCAATACACATAACGGATCTTATGAAGAGGCATTGAAGTTGTTCTGTAACATGAGAGTTGAAGGCATTTCTCCTGATCAGATTGTTACAGCGAGTGTATTAAGTGCCTCGGCAGAGTTAACGCTTCTGGAGTTTGGGCAACAGGTACATGGGAATTATATTAAATCTGGTTTGCCATCATCTTTGTCAGTAAACAACTCTCTTGTAACAATGTACACAAAGTGCGGAAGCTTAGAAGATGCGAATGTTATATTCAACTCTGTGGAAGCCAGAGATTTGATAACTTGGACTGCTCTAATTGTGGGTTACGCGAAAAACGGCAAAGCTAAGGACTCCCTAGAATTATACTATCTAATGATAGGCAGTGGCATAACACCAGATTACATTACCTTTATCGGGTTACTATTTGCTTGTAGTCATGCGGGTCTCATAGAAGAAGCTCAAAGCTACTTTGATTCAATGAGAACAGTTTATGGAATCAGACCAGGACCTGAACACTATGCCTGTATGATTGATCTCTTTGGTAGATCTGGTGATTTCTTTAAAGTAGAGGAATTGCTGAATCAAATGGAGGTTGAACCAGATGCAACTGTATGGAAAGCGATTTTGGCTGCGAGTAGGAAGCATGGGAATATTGAGAATGGGGAAAGAGCAGCGAAAACTCTCATGGAATTGGAACCAAACAATGCTGTTCCTTATGTTTTGTTATCAAACATGTATGCTGCAGCGGGAAGACAAGACGAAGCTGCAAATGTTCGTAGATTGATGAAGTCTCGTAATATAAGCAAAGAGCCTGGTTGCAGTTGGGTTGAAGAGAAAGGTAAAGTTCATAGCTTTATGTCTGAAGATAGAAGACATCCGAGAATGGTTGAGATATATGCCAAGGTTGATGAAATGATGCTTTTGATTAAAGAGGCTGGTTATATAGCGGATATGAGTTTTGCCCTCCATGACTTGGATAAGGAAGGCAAAGAGCTTGGTTTGGCTTACCATAGTGAGAAATTAGCTGTAGCGTTTGGTCTACTTGTTGTACCATCTGGAGCTCCAATCCGGATCATCAAGAACCTTCGTGTCTGTGGGGATTGCCACAATGCAATGAAGTACATATCGAGAGTATATCTTCGGCATATCATCTTAAGAGATTCTAACTGCTTTCATCACTTTAGAGATGGAAACTGTTCTTGCGGAGACTATTGGTAAACATTTTGCATTAGAAGAAAAAACTCGGAAAATTCTGCATTTCTGTCTGCAACAATGGAAGCTACAAAGTTACAACCTTACAATTATACACTTTCAAACTGCTAGGCCATGTGATTGCAGAGGTCAGTGAGAGGGTTCATAACCAGAACAATGCTATACGTGTGAACAAGAAATCTCTGGAAATCAAAAATATTTATATATATCAACATCTGTGCAGAGAAGCAGCATTTAACCAAAATGGTCATTTCCTTGCATGCTCAGGTATTAAGCGATGACGTAGTTCAACAGATGCACCAGCAAGTTCTGCAAGAAGAGAAAGGTAAGCATTTTCCGGGTCATAGGCAAGTTATAAAGGAAAGCAGAGTGTTGTTGCCAAAACCTTGAGCTGTGAAATCAAACAATGGAGGAAGTGCTCTTCCATTAGGCAAGGATGCTCTCGGGTCTCTTAGATCATCGAAGAACGGATGTGCACAAGCTTCAAGCTGAAACCAGAGTTAAATTAGAAGAGTTGAAGAAGCCATTTTAGTGATCTCAGAAATCAACTGGGTTTCTCTCTTACCGCTGTGCATCTCAGGTTTGGTGAATACTGAAGCAATCTAGAGGCAAGATCCATTGCTTCTGGAGATACTTGTCTCCGGAAAATCTAGGGAAAAACCGTAAAAAGCTTTAGATTCTGTTGTAAGCAAAACATAGTCATTCTTTAGAATCTCTTAGTGAATTTATATACATACCTTGTGCCATGGCTGAGCTTTTATCTGAGGGAACTTAAAATCATTGTAACGAGGATTCATGTTCTTTATCTCTTCTCTTGCTGGTGTCCCCAAAATCTGGTTATACAGAAGAAAATTGCAAGAACACAGCTCTGAGAATCTGAGACCCCCTAAATAAAACAGGTGAAGAGAAAGAAAAAAACCCAATCTGTTGTTACCTTAATGATCTCCACCAATTGATCAACACTGGTCTCTCCAGGGAATAGAGGCTGTAGACATTAAAAGCAAGAGATAGGTTCAAGGAAAATGTCTGAAATCAAAAGTTTAAACTCAGAAGAACTAACGATTTTTCTTACATGTCCAAGAAAAAGTTCAGCCATGACACAACCTACAGACCACATATCGATCGCGCTTGTGTACTCTGTTGCTCCAAATATGAGTTCAGGAGCTCTGTAATACCTTGAGCATATGTAAGATATATTTGGTTCTCCTGGAATCTGTAACCAAGAAGACATCACTACTCACGTTTTCTATAACAGACAGTGAAATCTACTATTTACAGCTATGAAACCTACCAGCATTTTAGCGCTCCCAAAATCGCAGATCTTAACCTCATGCGTAACATTATTGACCTGCCAAATGCATCGATATAATTTCCCAATTACAAAGTCAGAGAAGTACTACTACTATACTACCCTCACAAGAACTACCCTTACCAATAGATTCTGCGGCTTAATGTCACGGTGACACACTCCAACTACTCCATGCAGATAATTCATAGCACGACAAATCTGGTTTCAACAAACAAACGTTTCTCTCATAATCCTAAAAAACTAGAGAGTAGATTTCACAAAAAGAGTTTCGATCCCTTTTACCTGATAGGTATAGAGCTGAATATAAATCAAAGGCATATGTTGATTCATCTTGGTGTAAGATCTCGAAGCACGGTATATAGTCTCGGGTACATACTCAAGAACAAGGTTAAGATAAAGCTCGTCTTTCTCAGTGGTAGAAAAGAAAGAATGCTTGAGCTCAACGACATTAGGATGTTCGAGCATTCGCATGATCTGAAGTTCTCTGTTTTTGTATCTCTTGTCCTGTAACACTTTCTTGATTGCTACTTTTTCTTCTGTCTCTAAGCACTTAGCCTATATACATCAAAAACACGTAATGGAACATATCAATCAAATCACATTTTGAAATATCTTGAGATGAGTGAGTCTTTTGTTTACCTGAAAGACAACACCAAAAGAGCCAGTCCCAATTACATGTTCAGCTCTGTAGGAGATTGTCTGGATAAAGAAGAAACAAGAAAAAAATCAGAATTTATATATATAGAAAGAAGAGAAGCAAAATATGAAAAAGTAACCTTGTCTCTTTGATCATTCAAACCCTTCTTCTTGGTGGTGATAATTCGTCCAGATTCAGTCCCATTCCCCTTGATGATCACACCGTCCGTATCCTATGACCAAAGATCATTCAGAAACAAAGCAAATAGTGAAAAAAAAAATTTAGAAAAAGAAATCAAGTTTGAATGAAACCTTGTCATCTCCAATTCCCATGTCCTTTTGATGGTCAATGGTAGAAGAAGAAGAAGAAGAAGAGAGAGAGAGTCTTTCTCGTAAGTCGTAGTAGTTACCGTAGACTCAGCTGTTTCTTCACGGTTCTGGTTAGGCTTCGATCTCGGCGTCTCAGTTTCTCCTCCTACCTACGCAGGTTATACCACAAAAAAAGAAAGGTTTAAAACAAACACCAAATCAAGAAAAAGTAATCACAAACAAAATAATTCTTACGTTATTATTATTATCAGAAGAGATGTAATTGCGTCCAGAGGCAATACTCGTCAATCTACGTACCACATTCATCGTTTTCAAAAGAAACAAAAAAAAAAACAGCAGAATGTATCCAAGAAAACAAAACGAATTAACAAAAAAAATCAAGAAAAACCAAAAGATTTGAGCTTTTTTTTGTTTGTTTGTTTTGTGTTTTGAGGAGAAAGAGAGAAAGAGAGAGAATCAATTGCCACGGTTTGTCCTCTCTCCTTCTTCCCTTCTCTGTAAGAAAAACGAACCGAACAGAAAGAAGAAGAAAGATGAAAAGGTTTCTTCACGTTAAAAAAACTGACAAAACTCTGTATTATATATACAAAAAGCATATTTATAGAAACATCTATTAATATATCTGCGGCGGAGCGGATATAGCTTACACCAAAAGGCAAAAAAAAAAGAAAAAAAAAACAGATCACCTATTGGTCAAATTACACACACACACAAAATCCAAAAGACCAATCAATCATTCTCACATTTTTTTTTCCTTAATTTCTGTACACAAAGAAAGATCACAAAAGCAAAAAGAATGACGAGCGTGACCGTTTGTTTTATTCAACGGTTGTGATCGGTTTCATCATATACTTCATTTACATACGATCATTGAATCCCGCGGATTCTTCGGGAGTTTTTGACTCTTCCTTTGGACTCTTTTTACTTTTCGGCCGTTTGTAATAATAATAATACTCTATAAAAGTTTTTTAAATCCAATGGACTTAATTTCGAGCCCAAGAAAATTAGTTTGTAATGGACTATCTAATTGGCTTATTTTGGTAAAGCCCATAATATAATTAAAGTAGTTCTAATGGGCCTTTGGATATATAGGCATTGTCAAACAAATCTCTAAACCAAAAATTAGGTGTCGTTGGATGAATTTTATTCAAAAGCATCCAAGTGCTTGCAACTAAAAATTTATGCACTCACGTGTTTCATTCTTCTTCGTTTGGTTTCTTTTTCTATCTTTTTGAATGTGAAAGTACCATACACTTTTTACTTGACCATTAATTAAATAAAAATGGTCCAACCTTCCTTCTCTGTTTCATGTACTAGAAACATCTTAGGTCCAAAGACTCCAAACTTGCCTTCCTTTCACATTATGAACTACCACAAAATACGGATAGAGCATATCGTTTGTCTTCATGATTTATAACCAAAAGCCAAAATAAAATTATAAACGTTTTTGTTGATCATACTTAGTTACTACTATTAAGTAATTTAGTTAAATGGTAGAGGCAGGTGGAGCTATTACGTTAATAAAAAAAACACTTCGGTTTTTTGTTTCATATAATGCTTTCTCGACTTTATCGAGTCATTTACTCATTACAAAGAAGATAAAACAAACCACAATTAGATTTCATCAATATCCGAAATACAACATTTTGTTTTTGTATGTTGATCAAATCTCATCCGAGTCAATACCCGAACCATCACAAAAAAAAAAAAAACCGGATTCCTCACAAAATGAGGTTCGTTCTTGACTCAAATCTTCCACCGTAATCTCAAATCAGTTGCTATCACAATGAAGAGCAGCTTTAATCTTCTGAACCGTACACGATATCAGATTATTAACCGTCTCTACTGATTCCACCGTCAGCTTAGCCGTAGGCAAACTATTCACCAGTATCTGAAACGCCACCGTTAGTAACGACCCTCCTTCCTCCATGCACATCCCTCCGTTTCCGTTTCCGTTTCCTTCCTCTGTGGCGCAGCGTTGCGTACCCGCCTGAGCGTTCGGAAGGATGGCAAATCCCGAGGGGAGTAGTGCCACGTAAGCAGAATCACCACCGTTCATCACAGCTTGCATTGCGGGGATATCAACAGGCGCGTACACTACAACCGCTCCTGCTGCGTCTATGCTCGTCTCTTGTAGTATCAGCATACTACTCTGATTCGCACTTACCGCCTTCAAGAAAAATAAAAATTATAAGTCTCGAAAAGGAAGCTGGGTGGCTTTTTCAAAAGTGTCACCGTCACAAGCCAGAGAAAGCTCAAGGGTAAAACAAAAGAAATGGTGAGAAAAGAAACCAATAATTCAATAAAAATTAACCCAAAGGAAAAATAAAGATTTTTTTTTTTCAAAAACGTCAGAGCCAAAAAGGAAAGAAAAAGGTCAAAAATGTCTTATTAATATTGACTTTTTTTGCTTTCCCCTGCAATACTTCCAAATTCTAGATTTGTCACTTTCCAATCACACGCGACAAGATTCATATGACAACACCATCCTGGGGTCACACTACACAACCATGTCCTTTCACACACTGTAGTCCTTAATATAAAAACATTTAATGTCCACATTAGCCCGGTTCCATTAAATTATAACTCAAAACTTAACCGACTTAAGCCACATCATAAAATTTTTTTTACTGAAATTTTCACCAAAACTAAACCAGATTTTTTTTTAAATTAGCTTGGTTTACGCATGCATATAAAAGTGTAAAAAGATAAATTTGAAGCTTACGCTGGCACGGAGGAGGGAGACGGAATTGGAATGGTCATGTCCTTTAGCTATATGGGCCATCTCTTTCATTGGTCCACCGTTGGATAAGATGTCCCATTCGGATCTCAGCCCTTCATTTCCTAGGAAGTCAAACAACCGCCGTGGTGAAACCGGCATCCACACCGACGTCGCAGCGTTCAGTACGATCCCTGGCGGTTCTCCGGGAATGTTTACGCTCTTCCTAGTCATGATCCTAACGTCCTCGTCCACGTTACCTACGTTAAGTTTGCTCCATTTCTGTAACGACGAAGCACAGACTCCCCCGCAGAAATTCTCAGTCATCCTCTTCGCTAGCTTTAGCATGCTTTTTCTCCCATTGCAGTTTATGGCTGTGTCCATTAGTACAAGTAACAAAAGATTAACATAAAATTAATTAAACAAATGTGACTCAATTGATATCAAGATTACTGTTTGATATTTTACATAATGAACAACTATCATGTTTTTCTTGTTGACTCACTCAACAGTAGTTTTAATTATTTATATAATCTTTTTTTTCTGGTAGATAAGATAAGACGTCAACAACCAGAAAGATAAGAGCTGATTATTTACTTTCAACAAAAAAAATATTCTAGAATTAAATCAGAAACGCAGGTGTTGTAGAGAGCTTACGGGTTGGGCTAGGGGAAGGGGAAACAGTGGAGGACATGAGGATGGTTAGGCATTCGCATTGCCGTTGTAACGCAGCCATCCATCGATGTGCACCAAACGCTAGGCCACAGCTGAGTAACGGTCTGTATAAACGGTGGATGCGGTTTTCGTCATACTCCGTATGCTCTATCCATGTTACCTACAAGTTTGCATAAACCCATTTTGCGTTAGATTTTATTTATCACAATCGTTTTTTAGGTATAATGTGAGCTTTAAACAAATAATTAATGGTAATAAAAGGGAGAAACTTTATGAACGTGTAATGTTAAAAAGTTGACTCAAATAAAAATGGTAAAGAATAGTTTATGCACGATCCAAGGGCACAGTAGTCGGAGATTTTTAGATGCTTCTGATCAATAAAATAAAGTGTTTCGTTTTACCTGCATACTAATATATAAGTTAATTAAAGTTACAAACCCAATGCATCAGAGACCTTTATTATAATTTCCCGGACAAAAACAAAGAGCTTGCCCGTGGTTTCCTAGAGAAGCGTGAACACTAGGGTCAATCCTAAAGGTGAATAGTAAAACTTTAAAATTTTCTACTAATTCAGTACTACTATTTTCTACTTTTACTCCTTAAGTTTTAATAATAATAAGAATCACCCAGAAAGTATCATTTTTTACCTTAGAGTAGCCATTGGCCATGTCTTGTACAAGGCAACCGGACGGTAACCTTCTACAGCTCGAAGAAGATCCTTCTCTAATGGAATCAATTGAGACATCCACGACCGCCCAAACACCTTCTGCGTGCTGTTTACAGAACCGCAAGAACGAGACTTGTCTAACCGGCACTAGTGGAGACAGCAGTTGAAGCTCTGCTTGCATCTAATTAACCAAAACCAATAAACATTAAAGAAGGACCCATTTGGTTATTGTAAGAGTTTTATGTCTCTAAATGCATAAATTATATATACCAGGTGAAGTGCACCATTTCGTGTCCCTCCCATCCCACTAGAGATAATCTCAGTGGTTGAAGTTCTTGAGATCATACTTGGAAACATTTCCGCCCATCGTTCCTATAACAACAAATTAGTACTTTTTAAAACTTCTGTTGGATTAAGCATTTACTACAATTATTAAAGTATGTTAGTGTTACTAACCGAGTCCATCAAGGTTTCAACGAGGGCTAAGCTATTGATGATAACAGTCCCAGATTCTTTAGAAGCTTCTGAGACAAACCCATCTGGTTTAGGTCCAACACACCGACTAAAACTTGTGTCGTACTCTTCCCGGTTCAACACATCAAAACCAGTATCCGAACTCCTAACCCAGAGCGGGTCACGTGTCTGAGCCATCTTCACAAGCTCATCCATAGCCGCAAGAGCCAAATCCAAATACCTCGATCTATGATCAAAATCACTAACACTACTAACCGGTGGTTGATGATGATGGTTAACCGTAACCAAACCAGAACCGGTTCCATTAGAAATCTCAAATCTAGGAGAAGAGAGAGTGAAACCCCCACCACCACCAACACCACCATTACATCCAGCGGAGCCAACACCAACACCGAGAACAAGTGCAGAGTCCGGTATATAATGAGAACCGTTAGACCGGCCAAGGAATTTACCGGTTAAGGCACAGACTCGGTCAAGCTCGTCTTTAAGACGGGAGTTTTCGATTCGAAGATGTTGCTCTTCTATGGAGATGTCGGCGAGAACAGCAGGTCCGCCGCAGTTACCACACATAGGGTTTCTCATAGCTTCGCGTACTGACATATTCTCAGCTCGTAGCTTATCGTTCTCTTGCCTCAACAAAGCATTCTCATGCCGCTCAATCTGAGTCTGTAAACACACAAATCAAAAAGTTATATTCTAAAAAAAAAACAAAACTTAAAAATAAAAGAGAGATTTCGTAAAAGCAGCTCAAACCTTCATCTGAGTCCGACGATTCTGGAACCAGAACTTGACTTGACGAGGATCTAAGTTAAGTCGACGGCTAAGATCAAGACGTTGTTTCTCATCTGGATGTGCACACTCTTTAAAAACCCTAAACAAAAAATTCAAAAATTTGAGGAATCAAAATCAAAAACAAACTTGTAGAAGAAGAAGGGGAAGTAATAAATACGATTCAAGGTCTTGAATTTGTTTAGGAGTGTGACGATGGTAACGTTTCTTCTTTTTGAAAGGAGGTCTATCATCGGAGGTATCTAAATCGTCACCGGAGAGAGCTTCAGCGTTATCACTTTCAGATCTGCTTTCTGTTGTTACATCTTCTCCTCCTCCTCTACTAGTCTTCTTGCGACTTACATTCGACTCCATTAGTACCTCTCCGTTTGTGTGCTGCTGCCAAATTTAGAGTATAATAAAACTAGTAGCGCTCTTAAGGAGAAGGAAGAAGAATAAATCGAAGATTTAGAGAGCTTACGAGTCCGAGGGAGAGGCCATGAGAAGAGAAAGGGCGAGAGTTAGGTGTACGGCTGTGGAGAGAAGGAGTAGTAATGGCGGTGGTGGTTCCGAGCATGGTATCAACGGCGGAGAAAGAGAAGTGGTGGTTATTATTATTGTACGGAACATCGGAGAGAAGCTTTGAGGCTCCGGCACCGTCGACGCCGGAGGAAGTGTTGTCGAGAAAACCGTTGAAATTCATGAAAAAGTTTTGATGAATGAGGAAAATGAATTAGAAAAAATCAAGCCATGGAAGGTGAAAGAAAGCCCTAACTGTTAGAGAAAAGCTTTTGTCGCTTCGGTGTGCATGTCCATGAACACAAAGAAGATAGAGAGATAGGAGAGAGAGAGAGAGAGAGAGAGAGAGAGGATATAATAAATGAAAAAGGGAAAAAGACGACAGAAACGACGAAGAAGAAAAATGAGAAATAAGAGAAAGGGGTAAAAAAGGAAAAAGAGGGGGGAGATGTGGAGTCATGGAAAGCCTTTGAAAAGTTGGGTTTGACTCTTTTGACGTTACTTTTCACTCTTTTTTGCTATAAAAGTCCACTTCCTTCCAGTGGTGATTCAAGCAAGCCTGACTTTTTATTTATTTCAACTTTACTGTTTTACCCCCCCTTCTCTTCTTTGTTGTAGTAGTATATTTTAATTTTGTGTGTTATGGGATGTGTGAGTTTCGATTGATTTCTTCGTTAGTTGAGCGTGTTTTATTTGTTAATTCATATTCATATGCTTCTTTTTCTAACATGTTTCTTCACGATGGATTTTGTTGTTGCATCGTAATTCGTACTGTATATGATTTTTCAATCTTTTTTATACTGAACAGGAGTAGTTTGTTTAACATATATTATAGAGTTATTAGTGCAAGTCTGTTTCTATCAATCACAGTTTAGTAAATAGTGTATGGCTTATTATTAGTCTTTAAGAACAACTAATTCAACTTTATTTATACCAAACACACTTGCAAATGTTCATAGGTGTATATCATATAGTATAGTCTGCTTCAATCCCCATAAAAAACGTGTCACTTTTTGAACATATCAGTATTGTAAATGACGAGATTCTATTTATGATTTACAACCACATATCAATTAACTTCGTATTTTATAATACTTTTAACCAAAACAACCTCAAAATAAATGGAGTACTGGGGTGGTGAATTTAATTTAGAGTTGGTCCATCTTCCAAATTTGGCGGAAACTTAACTCTTATGGTTTGTGAGTTTTGAGTAAACATATGGGAAGTTATTGCGATGCTACCTAAGACTCATTTAAAAGGCAATATCATTCAATAGTTGATTTAATAATGGACAGTCTCATCTTTAGCATATTACCTTTACTTTCTCAAAAATGTCATCGACTCTCTTAAAGAAACACAATAGGTTCTTACATGATAAAGTAATCTGCCTAATTTCTCGTTTTGCTCCGATCTTGAAAAAAAAACACCCTTGAAAATTCTGTGAGAGACAAAAACATATAGAAAAGTATATATAAGTAACCTCATACTCATAAAATCATAATAATTAAATAAATAAAACTAGTACAGATTATATGAATATTATCACTTTCAGTGATAAAAAAAAAATGGAAGAAATTAATAATAAGAAACGTAGCTTTCTAGTGATTAATATCAAAAGTTCTTTTGACACAAGAAAATCAAAAGTTCACACTTAACCAACACATGATGCATGTTGCCGACATCAAATCTTAGTTTTTCAATTTTCGAGATTGTACTTATATAAAATAAGACCTTACCGTTTTGATTATTATTTATATGTAGATAGAGTGACATCTGTGCACAAACTATCATATAATATGCAATGTTAAGTTGACAAAATGTAATGGATATTAGTTGGGAGATGAGTAGATTTGATCCCACCCACATGCATTACAAAGACGAGCATCTCATAAATTATATTGGCCCATGGAAACCAAGTGTGTGTACTTATGTCTGTACTCGTTGACCATTTCACTTTCAATGAGATTCATGCGTTTATAGATTCACACTCAGGATTCCATTCAAAGTCCAAAGATAATTTAAAGAATCTTAAACTAAAAGTTGACAAACCATAGCAAGAACTAGAGACCAGGGAAGATTAGACATAAACCTAACCAATAACTAAACCAAATCAATTTTTCACAGGCATCTTATGATCTTGGAATAGGCCATTTACCTCTCAGATTAGCCAAGCCGATGTCATCAGTTTCAGTGTTTTCTTGAAGCTTTGGCATGATACTCATGTTGCAGGAGGTTGGCTCTTATCAGCATCCCCCTGACATCTCTATCGAATTCATCTCCCATCTGAAGTACCTTTTGGAAAGTTGCATTCCTCTGATCCGCATGTCTTGCGTAGAGGATTTTGTTGTGTGAGTCAATCCGTGCCTGTATGAGATGGAGAAAAGGTTTGCTCTATTGTAAGATTTTGAAATTACAGTGATACAATACGAAGCTCTTTCTGGAAAGAGAACGGACCTGAATCTGGTTGTCTGTGATCAAGGCTTCTAGTTCCTTCTCTAGACCAGAGACACTAGTCTTGAATGCATCAGCCATCCTGCTCAAATCAACAGACACAAATGGCAGTGTGTACTGGATCAGTGCCTTCTTCCTTATCTGATCATACAGTGTGTCAACGTGGTCATGAAGATGGATGTCCAGCAGCAAATTCGCTTTCAGACTTGCTAGATATTCCAGACAGGAAGCATAGCGGCTGCAACAAGCAAACTTACAGATTAGATTCAACGGGAATGCAATCTAAAATGTTGGTTTAGGATGTCCTATAAACTGGATGGAAACATGGTAAGCCCCCATAAACAATACAGATTAAAATCCAACGTCACAAACAGCTAATCAGTGAGCGGTTAGAATATATAGTGCATTCAAGGGTCTTAATAGTCATGGGGGACATAGTTGGTTAAATCTTATTCGTAGTAGGGACATAGTTGGTTAACTCTGATCTTAGTGGGTATTCACTCTAATAATCCCTGATTCAGGCGTCAGTCTTGTTAAAAACATGTTACCTTGAATAGAAATCGTTGATAAGTTCCCTCACTTCAGGCACTAGCTCCAAGAAATTCCGGAAGTTGATATTGTCAATGACTTTTTGCTGCCACATTAGACTACGTTATAGACCAAAAATTGGAAACAAACTGGCAGAGTAAAATAAAAGCTAAATAGGATACATGCCTTCAATTCTGAACGATCAAAGCTTGCCAGGGCACAGAGTCCACCATAGGTGGCAACATCTTGAGGAGCAATGACCTCGTTATAGGAATTTCCAAGTTCTGGATTAACATCTAAGAACTGCACGAGAGAATATTCAAGTTCAAAGATTAAATTTCAGATATAATATGAATAGGATCCATAAGCACAAGAGCAAATATGACAAACAACAGACCTTACGAGCAGCTAGCTTGTACTTCTTAAGCTCCAAATGAGCTAATCCAGATGCACATCGCAGTTTTGCAATTACAATAGGGTCAAGGGTTTCTGGATTCTGCTCTGCCTTGTTCACATAACTTGTAACATGAGTAAACTGACCCATCTCGATGCTGACAAGAATCGCATTCATACACATATGAATGATGTGCTTCGCCGTAGTGCAGTAGTCCCGTGTTCGGATATAGTTCTTGAAAGCATCTCCAAGCGAACCACACGCATAGAAGAAATCTCCAAAGTCATTGTAACCCATTCTAATGCTCTCCTTGATTAGATTTGTCTGTATACACATATCAAGAAGATGAATCACCATTCAAGTAATTTAACAGTCAAGCAAGCTATTAAACAGAAAAGAGCAATGTGGAATGAGCAAGCTGAGCAACACACAAACAAGACCACATACTTCAATCTCTAAGCAATCAACTGATAAACAGTACCATTGAAATCAGCATTACAGAGTTGTTATTAACAGATAACCATGAGCTAATTCTTATGCTTACCTAGACCAAATTTGTATGTATAGTATACTCATATGAAGAAGATGAATCAACAATTTTGCAATTACTGAATCAAGCAAGAGATTGACCAGAAAGAGCTATGCATACGCCAAAGAACACATAAACAACACCACACACTTCATTCTTTAGGCAATTAATTGAGAAAGAGAATCAACAAAATCAGCAGTAAAAGAGTCATCATTATACAGATTTGTCTGTGTACTCATACTAAGAAGATAAACCACAATTTATGCAACTACAAAACCAATCAAGCCAGTGAAACGAGCTATGCGCACAGTAAGCAACAAAAACAACACCATATACTTCATTCTCTAAGAAACTAATCCGAAATCAAGCAGTAGGCAGTCATCATTATACACGCAATAAGCAAGGAATACAGATAAAGGAATTAGGTCAAAAAATCTCGTTTGGGAAAAGAAAAACCTAATTACCCGATACGAACTGAGCTCATTCTCCAGCTTTAATTTCTTCTGTTCAGCACGACGCTCGACGGATTCACACCAAGCCGAATCCATCACATACTTGTCACCAAGCTTGCCATTAATCTTACTGACGACTTCTCTGAACAACTGCGTGTTCTCACCCTTTTTGATCTCATCGTAAGCCATCCTCAATGCTTCAAGCTGAATCGTTTGGTTTCCTCCGCAGTAGTTAGCGATGAAGAGAAGCCGCATGATCTTCGTGCGGCCTTTGTAGAGCGTCGCGTAAGCCTCGATGTCAAGCGGTTCGCCACTTATGATAGTAGGTCTACGATTAGACGTCTCATCGCCTCCGTTAGTGCACATCTTCATCATCGGTCCACTCGCTTCGTCGTCTCGCTCCATTGATTCGTCGGGTTAGGGTTTTTTTAGCTTTGGGATTTTTTTTGTTCTCTGCCAAGATTTTGTTATTGATCTTTGTTTCGTCTTTGGACTTATAAGGAGGGGCGATTTGTTTTAGTAGTAGGCAATAAGCGTCGGTCCAATTTAAGCCCATCTTCTATTTATTATTCACTCAATTTGGGTTTTATTATTAAAATTATAGTTTTTCTATCATAAAAAGATTTTTTTTTTTGTAATTAATATTGTTTAATTTTTTCCACTAATGCTGTCTAATTTATGATTAAATAAAAAATCTCATATTTTCCAATAAAATAGTTGCTTATAACCACATACTGTAAATGAAAATAATTATAATTAGAAAATAAAGTATACTATAATGTACTTTGTTGACAACAGAATCTATACAATATAGTATATGGATGTTCTTCATACATTGACTACAATAATGAATTAAGATAACAATTAATAATAATGGAAAGAAAAAAAAAGAGATATAAGAATATTGGATACCTAAAAATCAGAAAATCTAGGATGTGAAGCCAATCAAATCTATTTTTATTCTTAAATATTGACATATCAACAAAATGTGAACCATTTGTTGTTGTTAATAAGCTGGGATTTTTAGATGTTAAATTTTTCAATAGATAAGACTTAAAAAAAAGAAAAGTAATTGATCCATGTTTGAACTTGCAGAAGTTGTTATATACAGTAAATTAGAGAGACAGAATGGTTTCTTTTTTTCCACAGGACCTTCAACAAAATCTCCATAAACATATTATGATTAGAAAAATAAAACCTCAAAAATAACACAAGTGTTTTTAACCCGAAGGAAGAAGAAGATGAAGAAAAGAAAGAATGACTAAACAAAGATATGAATAAACAATTAACAATGTGTGGAAATAAAGAGGAATGAGATGGGAACAACATAATATTAGAAGTAATTACCTCAAATCCATCTAACAAAGATTTGATTTTTTTTATTCATGAAGGTTGCATCGACGAAGATAAGGGTGATCAAACTTGATGTATTTAGTCCAATACGGTCGGTACTTGGACATTGCTAACTCCAACCACGGCTTCATGTTCCCGTTATAGTGAACCACCGCTGCATTCTCAATGTCTTTCCTGTCTATACTCGGGTTATATCCAAGTCCCAGCACGTGCCACGACTTGTTTAAAGGATGTGTTAATCCGTAGAATGTTATTAGTCCTGGTGGTAATGTCCCTAGCTTCCACAGTGTCCTGTTCTCATTCTAAAACAACAATAAACCATAATGAGCAGACCACAATAAACCATCATGAGATATATTAGTTGCACAGAGTTAAAGAGTAACTTACCATGTTTTGCCACTTATGGTATATACCAGTGATGTCTCTCTTTTTCCATTCCTTTAGGTCAAACATGTTCATTCCATAAGCCCATCCACAAGCATTTGGATTGAAGTTCCTCGCAATGTGAGGATTCGAAAAGTTGAGATACTTGTCGAATCTGTGGAAACTTTCCCCACAGGTTTCAACTGCACCATTGACTTTGCCGTTCAGGTTAACTTCCCAGAGTGGAGTCAAATCTTTCTGAACAATGATGTCGTCGTCCAGGAAGAGGATTTTGTTCAGCTTGGGATAAACCTCAGGGAGGTAGAATCTCAAGTGATTCAACATGGATAGATACTTTGGGTTTCTGTATTTCAGATTCGAAGAGCCTGAAGTCGGATGGTCTGCTTTAAAATAGTATTCTCTCATTGCTGCAGACTCGAGCTGACGAAGGACAGGGCAGTAAGATGAATTAAGCCACTTAAACTCATCAACGTTTTCCACATGTATGGTTGCCTTTCCGGGTGGGTTTAGGAGGAACCACATGTTCATTGCTCCGAAATTGAGTTTATCCGTGACAAGGTGGAAAACATGCTTAGAAGGATCCTGCGCAAACAGGGAATATAAAAACATTTTAAATTTCAGCTCTGCAAATCATATCTGAACTTAAACATACATATATGAGGACGAATCAAGTGATAAGAGCTAATGGTTTACCTTGGCATTCATGATGGTTGAGTTAACAACCACTGATGCAGCTAATACATTGTCGGAAAAGAGGGCATAATGATAAAGATTAGGGTTTTCTAGGTTTTCACTCCGAGGGAATTTTCTTTTCTCCGGAGACAGAAGATAGTAATCAATGGTCAAGCGCATTGATAGGCAATGTATAGGATTTGGAATTGTTTTTGCAGCTAACTGAGCCAAAAAAGTACTCTGCTTCTTTAAGCTCCTGACTTGTTCGTCGGCAGTCTGAAGCATTGCTCTCAGCTTTCCAGTAACCAACTTGCAGTCATATAACTGCATCTTAGCTTTAGCCAAGACTTGACCCATGGCTCTGAGTTTCTCATGTGCACTATATGAAAAATAAAATTATAGAGAATGTTACTTTAAGATGTACACGAGAAGAAAAAAGAAGGCAAGTAGTAGAAAGCATCTCTGGGTGAATAACAGAAACAAATGGAGCAATTTACCTCCGAGGAAGATCAGCATCAGATGTTGATTCCGCCAAAACCCGTTGGCTGTCCTTAAGTCGGGCCTGGAGTTCTTGTAACAAATCATTCTTGTTTTTCAATTTTGCAAGACCAGTATAGACTCTAGCCATTATTACTTGATCCCGCATCAAGCGTATATTTGAATCGGAGTTGTCGTTCTCATTTTCTCTTCTCCAAATACTGTATTTTCCAAGGACAGCAGAATCAACAGACTTAGAACGTTCAATGGCTGCATTTTCGAGTTTCAAAATCGTGTCATCATTGTGCTGAACTAATTCATTTGCTCGCATCTCACGCCTTCTCTCTCTTAGTTGCTGAAATTTCAAGTTGGAAAAATAGAATGTTATGAAACACTCAGGACAGAAAAGTCTCCAAAAAATATTAGATGCATCAAGATAGTTACCCTTCTGTGAATCTTCGCAGGTGTCTCAACTTTCTGATGGCTACCATCTGCATCAGCGTTATATAGAAGAATCAGAGATAGAAAACGTCAAAATAAATCAGAATGCCACTTACATAAAAGCAACTACCTTTAGAAGTCTTGTCACGTTTTTCATTCAGGATATTAGATTTGACATCTTGAGTCGTTTGATTCTGCTTCAAATACATAAAAAGATACAACTATGAGCAAACAAAATATCAAGGATAGACACAACGAAACAAGTGAATCAGGTCATTAACTAAATCACACCTCAGAATGTCTAAAAGAGGTGTCTACTCCAACTTCCCGCCATGATGCAGACAAATTTTTTTTCTTGAAAGAATCAAGGCTAAGAGGACCCAAATCAGCTGTGCTAGCTGCGATAACATCTAATACCTGGACATAAAAAAATTTAGTAAGAAACGATTCCAATCACATAAAAACCAACAAAGAGATTAAAGATTATACTTGCCTCTTTCGAGAAAAGAGATCTAACAGATTGCATTGCTAAACGTTCTCTCCAGTCAAGATTCTGCCCCAAGAAAAAAAAAAAAACACAGCCTAATTAAAACAACATCCTTATAATTATGATAAACCAAACATAATTATATATAATTATATGTATTCAGCCCACCTGCTTCACAGAAGCATTTGAATAATCTGCAGTAATTGAAAAGTAAGCTCCATCAGAAATTATATATATCACAAAATTGAAAAGACACTAATTGTTAGAGACTAGGACCAACTTAACGAAGAACATCAGTGTCAAATCAAAAGCAAATAGTTAAACGGAAATGTAACTTAAAATATCGAGATAATCAAGGCTGAACAAAAGAAGAGTAGTAGTCGTAGTAGATTATTCTAAAGCTATCAATCCTTGCAATTTCTAAATCTCTACATGAATCTGCAAACGTATAAACAAAAAAAGAGGCATACCATTACCATTAGAGGAATCGATGTATACACCTCGGCCAACAAAGAAGACAAGTGGTGCGAAAACACAGAAAAAGATGAGGAGTACAAGGACAGATCGAGATCCACCACTACTTCCTCTAATCCGGTTAACTCCAGATAGCCCTCGCTTCAGCGCCATCCCTACCAAAATTTCGAAAGAAAAAAACCCTAAATCAAGCAACGAACCAACCGGGGATAATGGAGGAGATAGATAGATAGAGAGAGATAAACAAAACACATACTGGGAATCTAATAAGAGAGAGATCAAGTGAGATTTGAGAAGAAGATAAAAAATCCAGCGTTCACGTGAAGCCCTCACAGGTAACGAATAGACTAAAACGCCATTACTCCCGGCGAGATCTAAGCACACAACAGCGACGAGAACTCGGAATTGAAGCTAATGGTTAGCGAGGAAGAAGAAGAGTATGAAGAAGAAGATGATTGATAATGATTTGTAACAAATAGAAAGCGTTGTTGAGTTGATTCACCGACAATGAACCAATCGCTATCAACGCCAGGAAAATTGTTTGTAGAAGAACCTCAAAGGAGCCTACTTGACGACACAGATCTCTCTTTTTATGGGATCGATTACAATTTACGAATCTCCTATCCGGTTTACTCCGATTCATCTTAAACCGCCTATTATACCGAAACTAACATCGAATTGATAATGATATATATTATTGATTGCTTCCAAGTATCGACTTCGACCCAACCCTTAATAATTTAATGGGCTTTTTTGTACATTTTTTTAAGGCCTGTAGGTGTGTGACTTTGATTTCTATTTTATTTACTTTGCTCGATATCGCGTCCTCAATCGTGTTAGTGTTCTCTGACCGTTGGAGAAGAGATCGTATGATGAGAGAAAAAGAAATATAACTTTACATGAATCTCTCTAACGGTCACTTTAGAAATTTACCAAACAAAAAAAAGAGAAAAAAAGAAATATAACTTTACATGAATCTCTATCTAACGGTCATTTTTGATATAGACGCTTACGCTTCTTCTCTATGATTACGTCTTCAACTTCAAGGGTTTTGTTCCTCTCTCTCTCTAGCAGTGCCGGCGCTGACCCAGTGCACAAAGTGCATTTGCACCATATCACAATATTTTGGAAAAAAATTATAAAGTTTTTAGACTCTTCAATGTTTCATATTTTGATAAAAAACCCCAAAATACTGAAAATCTATAAATAAGACCTGTAAATTAGGAGAAAAAATTTTTTTGGCACAAGGTGCAAAAAAAGTTTGAGCCGGCCCTGCTCTCTAGCATAATATCTTCGCTCCGTCGGTCGTTTCGTTGGTGGTTACATTCTTCTAAAACTACTCTTTGATGTTTTTCTTTGAATCGATCTCTGGATTTTAACTCGCTTCTTCTTTTCTAGGGTTTGGTTTCTAATTTGTTGTTCTGTTTTTTTTTTTTTTCAGGCTTTGATGACATGCTTTTACCAATCAATGATGATGGCGTTGATGGACACGCTTCGTCTCTGTGCTTCGCCTTCAAGGGTTTTGTTCCTCTCTCTCTCTAGTACAGTATCTTCACTCGTTCGTTTCATTAGTGGTGACTCTAAAATAGTCTCTGATGGTTTCTTTGAATCGATCATTGGATTTTAACTTGCTTGTTCTTATCTAGGTTTGGTGTTTCTAATTTGTTGTTCTGTTTTCTTTCTTTTTATCAGGTTTTGGATGATGCTTTTTATCAATCAATGTTGGCTTTGATGACATGCTTGATGCTTCTTCTTTGTGCTACGTCTTCACGTGTTCAGGGGTTTTGTTCCTCTCTCTAGTATCTTTGCTCGTTCGTTTTGTTGGTGGTGACATTCTCCTAAACTTGTCTCTGTTTTTTATTTTTGAATCGATCATTGGAATTTCACTTGCTTGTTCTTTCTTGGGTGTGGTTTCTAACTTGTTGTTCTGTTTTTTTTTTTTCCAGGTTTGGATGATGTTTTTATTAATCAATGATGGCTTTGATATGGACACGCTTCATCTCTGTGCTATGTCCTCACTCTTCAGGGTTTTGTTTTTCCTCTTAACACATCTATTACTTCTTTTTCTTTTATTTTGTACCTTACAGTTTTGTTATTTCGTCTTGCAGGTCTTTTGGAAGCGAATTATGATCTGATCATCACCTTCTTCTCCATGCTGCTACGTCTTCAGGCGTTCTCTAAACGTATCTCTATTTGCTTCTGGATTTCACTTTAATTTCTACTTACATGTTACTAAATTACTTGTTGTTTGTTTCTTGTTGGTTTAGATTTGTGGAGGAGGATCTTACGATTGATTGGTGATGGCTTTGACTGATCTCTGTCAGTTGTCACTCTCATTCATGTTATTCTTGGTATGGTTTCTAAACCGAATCCCTTAAAAGCTTTTCTTATTATGTTTTCTTGCGAATTTTACCTCTCTTTGCTTGTTATTTTAGATTTTGGAGGATGCTTTGATCGGTGGGTGATAGTTTTGATAGATGGCAAGTCTTCTCTGCACTAAATCTTCAGGTAGTGTTCTTCCTCTCAATTGATTTTTTCTTTTTCCTTCTATATAAGTGAAAAACATCTCTGTCTTTCTTTGATGCAGATCTTAGAGGCAACCAGATAACAGTGTGGGAGGTTCGGATTGACTTTCAGGTTACCTTGCATCCGCAAATCTTTTTTCCTATCGGTTGCTTTATCTAATATTGGGTATTGTTGGTCCTTTGTTTCTTGTGTTTCCCAGATGTTCTTGTTGTGTTCACACACATTCATATGAGAGAGATGATCCACAAGTTCTTTCCTAGACGAGTTTTTTCTTGAACTTTGTCCTTTTCAACTAGTTAAATGTCTTATTTTTTCAAGCCTCTTAGGTGCTACGCTTAAGTCTGAAGATATATCTCTCTTTCATGCAGATCGTGGAGACACCAGGACGCATATGATAAATCTAAATTTATCTCTGTTTGATGCACGTCGTGGAGGCACCGCGACTGATTTAGTTTGGTCTGTCATGGTTTATGGTTTCTTCTGTATTACCAAAAGTTCTCTATTCGCAGTTTTTGGTTGTTTTTGGTTAGTAAACTATGTGGAGATGTGATCAGTCTTGCAGGTTTTTTGGAAGCGAATTATGATCTGATCATCACCTTCTTCTCCATGCTGCTACGTCTTCAGGCGTTCTCACGGGTTTCTTGCTCTAAACGCATCTCTATTTGCTTATGAATTTTTACTTTGGTTTGGTGGTTTTTTTCTAATGACATGTTACTTGTCGTTTATGTTTTATTGGTTTAGATTTGAGGAGGATGATCCTACGATTGGTTGGTGATGGCTTTGACTCTGGGTTTTGGTTTCTAAATTGAATTCTTCAAGGCTCTTTTTTTTTATGTTCAAGCGGTTTTTACATTTTTTTTTCTTTGTTATTTCAGGTTTTGGATGACGTTTTTATCAATCAATGATGGACACGCTTCTTGTATGTGATACGTCTTCAGGGGTTTTGCTCTTCTTCCTCTTCCTTTTATCTATAAGTGATGGTTTTGATGGATGGTTTTTGTCTTCTTTCCACTACATCTTCAGGTAGTGTTCTTCTTCCTCTCAACCGATTTTTTTTTTTAATCTTTCTAAGTGAAAAACATCTCTGTCTTTCTTTGATGCAGATCGTATAGGCACGGGGATTACAGTGTGGGAGGTTCTGAGAGAAGCATTGTGGGAGTGCGTATGATCTAATTACGTCTTCAGGCGTTGTCATGGGTTCCTTGCTCTGAACGCATCTCTATTTGCTTCTGAATTTTCACTTTGATTTGGTGGTTTTTTCCTAGTTACATGTTACTAATTACTTGTTGGTTTAGATTTGTGGAGAAGGATCTTACGATGGCTTCGAGCCTTCGACTGATCCCTGTCAGTTGTCACTCTTACCTCTTTTTGCTCTGTTATTTTAGATTTTGGAGGATGCTTTGATCGGTGGGTGATGATTTTGATAGATGGTTTGCTCTTAATCAACGGGTTTGCTTCTTTTTGGGTGAAACAGGTCTGTGTTCGTGTTCCAATCAGAAAGAGCGAGACAGACAGAGAGCGAGCGAGAGAGAGGGTTCGATTATAATAGCGACGAGCGAGACAGACAGAGAGCGAGCGAGAGAGAGAGGGTTCGATTATAATAGCGACGAGCGAGAGAGAGAGAGAGAGAGCGCAAACATACATGAAGAATTCAGAGGTATATTTCCTTCTAAAACCCTAAGATGAATCGGATTTGATTTTCGTGGTGAATGTTTTTTTGCTTTCTGAAATCAATAGTTTTTCTTTTGGGTGAAACGAAACAGGTGTGGTGTTCGTGTTCCAACCTGAAAGGACGATGAAGCGGTCATAATGGTGGGCTCATGAGCGGATCAAAAAGGTAATCAAAATTGGTCTTTTGTGTTTCCTATTCCGCTTTTCCTTTATAAAAGTGAGTCGAGTTTTTGCTCTTTAATGGGGTTTGTTTCTTTCTTTTGGCTGAAACGAAACAGGTCTCTTGTGTTCCTACGGATGATGGTTTGTTTATTCGACTCTGCTTTTTTCTTGTCAGTCGCCTGGCGTTCTAACTGTAACTAACAACTTCATTCAAACTCATTAAAAAGGTATATACAAATCTCAATTTGTTCCAAACAGGTGTGTGTGGTGTTCTTGTTCCAACCTGACTCAGTAAGTAACAACATTAAACTGATTCAGAACCAAAAAGGTAAGCTTATGGGTTTGAAGAATGAAGAAGATTTAGAACCAAAAAAGGCAACAACATCAAAACTGCATAGGTGTCTTTGACTCAATACGTCTTCCTTTCTCCTTCACTTTAATTTGCCAATCTTAAGTCAGCAACTTGCTTTTAATCGCAGATTCTGACCTGTGAAGAGAGCTAAGTGGAGTCAATTTAGCAGGTACATTGTGTTTTATTTATTTCTTGTTCTNTTTTTTTTTTTTTTTTTTTTTTTTTTTTTTTTTTTGGTTTATTAACAGTGTAACAGTAATCTTATGTTTATGTTTCGTTTTGCAGGTTTGCTTTAAAAACTTGAGGCTAAGTATAAGGTATGAAAAATCCATTTTCCAGCATAATCTATGATTTTGTTTTCACTACGGCTGGTTGTTATAATTCAGACTTAAAAAAACTATATTATGGAAGCTTCGTCCTTTTCTCTATTGTTGTGTAGATCGGAGATATGCTATGGGGTTTGAAGAATGAAGAAGTTTCAGAACCAAAAAGGTAACAACATCAAACTGATTCTTCTTGTTATAGATGTCTTTGACTCAATACGTCGGCAGGTACATTGTGTTTTATTTTCGTCTGTTTATTTTTTTATCAGGTTTATGTTTCGTTTTGCAGGTATGCAATAAATTGGATGTGTTTGAAAAGCTTGAAGCTAACTATAGGTCTTTCATCTTTGTCTTCCCTTATCCGCTACCTCAAATTTTTGATTTTTTATTTATTTATTAATAACCTAATGGGTTTGTTGTTTCCTTCTTTTGGACTTTGGGTGGTGAAACGAGGAAACAGGTTTGTGTCTGTTCCAAACAGGACGATGAATCATATTAGCACTGAGAGGGGGCTTATCTGGTAAGTGGTAAGTGTGTTTCTTGCCAATAGTTGAAAGATGACATTTGTATAAGTGTCGTCATCCAATGTCTTGTTTCTTGCCAATAGTTGAAGATGTTTATTCAGCTCCTTCCTCAAAATGAGCCCTTCACTCCATAGCTCCAGCTTTTGCCTGCACCACAAAGAAGTACACCACATCTGCCAGAATTCAAGGTAAATACCTTCCATCAGAGGTTATCATCACTTTAGAACAAACTTATAGCTTGATGTATCTGTTTTATATTAATGTACAAGGACTCAATTTTTCTTCATCAACTATAGGTTTAAGATTGGATTTACTTTTTGAGTTTTTGGGACCTATTTCAAGATTTTCTTCAGTTCAGACCAAGAGAGTGTCCGATTCTAGTGGTGACGAGAGAGTAAGCAGACCTGAACAAGTCATAGGTATCTTCTCGTTTTCTTCTAAACCTATGAATTGATTTGATTTTCGTGTGAATGTTTTTTTTTGTTTTAACATAAGAGTTTCACATTTGTATTATGGGAATATTAAATAGTGTGTTTGTTTCTTTCTTTTGGGTGAAACAGGTGTGTGTTCGTGTTTTCCAACCAAGACGATGATTTATTGACTCAAGAGTTTTTCAAGGATGAAGTAGATTCAGAACAAAAACGGTCGCCAGTGTTCTTACGCTAAAGTGAGTCGAATTTGCTCTTTTTTTTGTTGTTTCAGTTTTAGATGGGAATGTGACTCTGAATTTTTTTTTTTTTTTCACTTAGGCTGGTTGTTTTGATTTCAGTTCTAATTCTATATTTTTGCAGATCGGTGAAATGCTATGGTTTGAAGGACGAAGAAGGTTCAGGGCAAAGCAATCAAATGATGTTCTTCTCGGAGCTGTTGGATTGTATGGTATAACTGGAACTTTCATTCTTAATTCTTTTTCTTGACCATACCATATTTGTCTTTTGGATTCATCTGAAATTAGGATTTCTGTTGCAGGTTCGTGTGGCTCTCGAAGTATTTGTCAATTTAAGACCAATAACAGTGTTACCACAAGTACAGTATCTCTGATAGGTATGGAGGTCAGTATTAAGTGTTTAGATAGAAATATAAATTTGTTATTGATCATGTTTATAATTTTTCCATTTGTTGTGATTATCAAATTGTCAATGTTTGTGTCTTTCTTTGTTGAATATAGGTATTTACAATGCGCATCGTCGGGGTTTTACCACAAATGAACAATGGTAAGCTTTTGGGTTTGAAGAATGAAGAAGATTCAGAACCAAAAAAGGTAACAACATATTAACTCAATACGTCTTCTTTTCTCCTTCACTTTAATTTGCCAATCTTTACGTCAGCAACTTGCTTTAAATCGCAGATCCTGGCCTGTGAAGAGAGCTAAATGGAGTCAAGAAGCAGGTACATTAAGTTTTATTTATTTCTTGTTCTTCTTTTTTTATTAAAAGTGTTAACAATAATCTTAGGTTTATGTTTCGTTTTGCAGGTTTGCTTAGAGAGCTAAATGAGTCAAGAAGCAGGTACATTGTGTTTTTAGTTTTTTTCTGTTTTCTTTTATCAAAAGTGTAACAAGAATCTCAGGTTTATGTTTTGTTTTGCACGTTTGCAGAACTTGTATGTGTTTGAAAGGATTGAAGCTAAGTATAAGGTATATATAGGTCTTTGTCTTCCCTTTGTGTGCTTCCTCAAATTTCCTCAAATGTTCTCTCTTGTTTCTTGCTTATAGTTGAAGATGCTTATTAATTTCCTTCCTCAAATCAAGCTCTTCACTCCATAGCTCCATCTTCTACCTGCACCACAAAGAAGTACACATCTGCCAAAACTCAAGGTAAGTGCCCTCCATCAAAGATTATTATCACTTTGGAACAGACTCATAGCTTGATGTATCTGTTTTAGTTATGCATAAGGATCTCATTTTCTTACTGTTGCAGGGATTACATCTTCAAACAATGGCAATGGCTTCAACGTAAGTGTCTTAAGGTAAAACAGATACATCTTGAAGTGGAGAAATCCAAATGTAGTTTTATCACCTTTTCTTTCTTGATCAAGTCTAGGTTTAAGATTGGATTTATGTTTGACTTTGGGACCTATTTCAAGATTTCTTTTTCAGATAGCTTTGAGATTGTCAGAGGTATCTTCTCCTGTTCTTCTAAACCTACGAATCGATTTGGTAATTAGGTTGATGATTTTGCTTTTGAAATAAGAGTTTCGCTTTTGTATTAGATGGGAATCTTAAGTAATGGGTTTGTTTTTTTTTTTTTCTGGGTGAAACAGGTGTGTGATTTCGTGTGTTCCAACCAAGACTATTATTTGTATTAGATGATTTTGCTTTTGTATTAGATGGGAACACTCAGGTTTTTTTTCAAGGATGAAGTAGATTCAGAAACAGTCGCCGGCGTTCTTACAGTAGCAACATCAAACTGATTAAAAGGTAATATTGGTCTTTCTTCCCTTGTCCACTTCCATCAAAAGCGAGTTGAATTTTCTTTCAAATTGGTTTGTTTGTTTCTTTTGGCTGAAACAGGTGTGTGTTCGTGTTCCTCAAAGAGTCAAAGCTTTTGTACTGAGTCCTTTTCTGCAAATGAGGTATCGTGTTTTCGCATTTACTTGACATTTAATCTTACTAGAAAAGTATTTGAAGTCTGGTTAATGTAGGAGTTGCTCAATTGTATTCTTGTTTTCTGACTGCTTAGGTTGATCACATTGCTCTTGTTACATATGATATTGCTCGGCAAAGGTGCGGTAAACTCGGAGGTAAATTCTTGATAACTGCTTAAAAGTATAAAATTTCCAGCTAAATTAGAAAATGATGAGGTTGTTGTGGAGGAAATAAGCTCGGCAAAGGTGCGATCGCTGTTGTGGAGGAAAAGACATCAATGGCTTCGGAGTATCCTGAGGTTGAAGTGAGTAATCTCTTGATTGACACCGCTGTGATGGATCTTTGTTCGGCACCCAGTACAGGTTTTTTTTTCCTTAAAGCCAGTCCAATCTGGAACATTTTTTTCAACTGTTTTCTATGCTATGAAACTTGATATTCTCTTTTTGGTTCTAGGTTGTTTGGAGACCGCTTCCAGCGAAGATGGTATCGAACCGCAGCGTGCTATATAGTTGTAAGACTCAGAAATCCTTAACCCTCGAGTATGTTTAGTTAAATAATGGTGTATCAGCATAATGCATATCTTCTGTTTATTCTAGACAAGTAGCTTTGCAGTTCTCATTTAACTAAAATAATAAGATTGGTACAAACCAGTGCATCGAGTCACCTATTATAGAACTCTGTAGAAATCTGTTAGACTTTGTCGTACACTAAGTATTTTAAATGGTGAAAGTGATTGCCAAACTGGAAGCTGCCGTCAGTCAGTAGTGTGCATTACGGTTATAGCAGGTAATTTTGGCTGTCGCATGTAAAATTTATATTTTTTTGACTTTTGTTCTGTTCTTAAGAAAGCTTATTTGTAAATTTGCAGGCGACACTTGATGAGTCCCTCTATGATCTTGCTGGAGAGCTAGTATTGATTGATGTTCTTGTTGTTTGTTTAAAACGGGGAATTAAAAACGTGAATCCTGAGTAATATATGTTTGTCTATGAAAATAATGCTGTAAGGTGAGGTTCTTGGTAAGATGTGGAAGAGACATTGAGCAGACGCAAACAGAATCAGATCCATTATCACCTAAGCTTCTCGGGTTTCTTATTTTTGGTTCCAGCCACAAGAAATCATCACTCGATAAGAGGTGGAAACTACAACTCTGAATCTGTTTTTTTTTTTTTATATTTCTAGAGTAATACAATTGCCTGCTGATCAATTTTTATCTGATTAACGCGATTCTGATGCAGCTCGTCGTTCAAAGAGCAAAGTCCTCATGTTGCTTAATTCTGTAAAGAGCATACTTGAAAGTCATGCCAGTTACTTGAGCTTGTTGCTTTCGTCAAAGGCTTGTTGCTTTCGTCAAAGGCACCCAGTTTGATATTGTGGTACGTAGACAATCTGTAACTTTGACCTTTTTATGCTTGAACCCAATAAAGTATATTCACTAACGATGCCAAAACTCCAGGATTTTCTTCAACGAGAAAGATATGGTTGTGCGCAGCTGCAAGACTTGAGCTGATTGGGAAAAAGGTAAGAATCAACTCCATTGTGGTCTCTTTGATGATCAAAACTCTTGGTGTTGCTATATTCTTCTTTCTCTCATTGTATTGTATGCTCCCATTTCGTTCAACTCTCAGTCGCTTGAAAGGCATACGAAAGATGAGAAATCGTACCTGGGGCAGGCTGCCGGATACATTGATGACCTGAAGGAGGCCTATGACGGACACTTGAAGGATGCAAGAGCACTTGAAGGATGTAAGAGCACTCGAGTACCTGGGATTTCCAGATTCAGTGAAGTATGGCCAAATCTTTCTTATCGCTACTTCTTTTTCTACTTTATTATTCATGAACAGCCTGTAATATACTTCATTACAAGTACGTGATGTTACTATTCATGAACAGCCTGTAGTACTTCATTATAAGTACGTGGGATCTATGCTCAGCTGCAAGAGAGTGTAAGGTAATGTTATTTGAGTTTGTCAATTGTTCCATTCATGTGGCCCCATTTACTTTTTCGTTGATGGATAACAGACTTTTCATATGACTCTTTTATGTACAATTTAGTGCAGATCTCGACAGCTTTCTGTGACTTAGTGCAGATCTCGACAGCTCCAGCTTTGCATGCACCACATCTGCTAGAGTTTTCTGGTAAATACCCTTCATCTGGGAGTATCAAGACTTTAACATACTCATAGCTTAATGAATCTGCAAGAATCTCATTTCTTACTGTTGCAGGAATTTAATCTTCAAGCAATGGAAAGGGCTAACGAACATCCATAAACATCTTCAATAGCTTCACCGTAAATTTTTAATCAAGTATTATGTATTATGCTTCTTTTCACCCCTAGAAAAGTTGTTTGTATGCATAGAATACTTGCTTTCATACCATCTAATATGCCTCTGTTTTCCTGCAGAATAATGATTGGAGGCCTCATTATACTGAACTAAGGAGGAGGCTTGTAGCCCTGGATTATGGTGCAAACAATTCCTCAATACATGACTGATGAAAGTTTCAAACAAATTGAGCATGCGAAAATGATTTTAATCACCTCAAAGTTTGGTCTACCAGTCTTTAATCACCTCAATGTTTGGTCTACCAGTCTCATAGCTTCTAGTAACTAACACCGCCATAAGAGATTTTTTTTTTCTCTTCTTCTAGTTAATGTTGTAATGTCACGAGTAGTCTACTAAATATCTCTATTGACCTCGTCATGATTTGTCTGCAGGTTGTTCTAGGATATGGACACCATCTTCTGCGCAAAACTGATCCAAGGGCAAAAGAGAGTTTGCCTTGAAGCATTTACCTGATGACACTCTTTTGCAGCTGGTACTTTCCTTTTTCCTTCTATTCTGCTCTGCTCTCTAAATTCGATCAATGTCCAGTGGCTTACAAATCTTTCCTACTCTGTAGGTGTCAAAGCTTTACGAAGTTGTGCCACCCTGTTCTCACCGAGCTTGGAAAGGTAGTATCTCTATTATTTCTAGTATAACAGGGGGATCGTTTCATGTAATGGATTACGTTGAAAGTATGACAAGGCTTGAGAACTCTTTAAGTACTCTACAACACCTATATACAAGGCTTGAGAACTCCTTTGCCGATCAGGCTTGTTATAGGTGAAGAACCCGTGACCAAGTGTTGATGCTCACTGTGGGGTCTTGCTGGACTACTATGGTCGAACCGAAGCAAGGTAAGAAGCATATATCTCTTTTAAAGTAACATTTCGCCTGAATATAGTACTCACAAATACCTAATGTAGGTACTGCACCGTTCTCTTTGGTGTTTGAAGGAGTCGTGGCATCTGCTCTCAGGTAATATCTATATATTTTACACAATGAGTAAATAAAGAAGAAGAAAATAAATCATCAGAAGGCATTGAACGACAAATAATTTAACTGTCCAACTATCAAAAAGTATCAAACCGGTTATTCGATCAAAAGTTTTTACTTTTAACGATTTAGGCAAAAAAAATTGGCAACGCTTGGAAATTCGAATGAAGAGAAACCAAAGAGTGTATCATCTCATCCCCATTGTCTAATTTGGCTCCTTAACTGTATCCACCTGAAACACACATAACCTCAGATTTACGCTACAGTGTGCTGTGTGCATCAGATTAGAGTTATGAACAGAGGATACAAACCTCATTGAGGTGTTGAGCAGACTTGGAGGTTATATAAGCGATACGTGTGTATCACTTCTAATGTTCTTGTGATTAGTGGATTCTTTAAAAAACCGTCTTTCAGTCCTAACTCCTAAAGAACAAATAAAAAGGAACTAATGCCCTTTCATCAAAGTGTATAGTGTACATGGCTATTATTATTTCTACCTTTTCTAAGGAAGAAAAATATAGGTATCAACAACACTACGAGCAAGGTGGAGGATCTTCGGTGTTCAATCTATTACGTGACTATTAGTAGTAAAAGGACTTAGTGATTAGTAAAAAATTTCTCGAGAGCTGGTGGTGCGCTTGTGATTTCCCCAATTGTTCCAACCTTTTGATTTGACTTGAGGGTAGAAAAAGTATTAAACTTGTGAAACGGTAACATTTTAAATATTTGAATTATACAAAAGATTGACAGAGAGAAAAAAAAAACGAATTAATTTTTAATTTGAGTGCGTTTACGATTTCCCATATGGTTTAAAAACGTTTTGATTTGACCTGAGAGTGGAAAATATGAACGTTGTGAAACGGTAACATTTTTTTGACCGTTTGAATTTTTAGTATCTTTGTTGAAAAAAATTAAAATATTCCAGTCTATAAATACTCTTTCTTTGGACAGAAATCTGAATCCGCTTATTCGGTTCTTAACTTACAAATATCAAATACACTCTGTTTTCATTCTATTTGTTCTGTTGTTCTCAAGTCAACTTATTTTATAGTATATCTCAACATCCGAGAGAAAGCAAACACAAAGGCATCATCATCATCTTACAGGTAAAATAGTCTAGTTTGTTTACTATTAAAAGATTCTTGTTCGTTGTCTTTCATAAATTTTGTTCATGGAGTTCAACAAAAATTTCAAATGCTATGTTTTTAGAATCCATTTATATATCTTGTTGCCTGTAACTTTAGTGATGAGAATCTATCAATTAAACTGTTGTTCTTTAGATATATATACACGTCTTTAGTAAACTGATTTATATATAGTTTCATATATCTGTGTCGTTAATTATATATAGCATGCTATCTTGAGTCTTGACTTCAAGTGATGTGAGATCAATTATATCTTGAAGCTCTCTGTTTTTTTTTTTTTTTACGTCAATATATATATGTTTGTCTAAAAAAACGTAGAATGGGTTTATAATTTTTGTGAGAAAACAAAGAGAGATTATTGGTTTTAGTAGTACCGTACATCATTTGTTGACAAGCGGAAAAAATAAAGATTGTAATGAAGATTGATTTTGATTTTGCAGAGGGTGTATGCAAAAGTGACTGTTTGTACGAGAGCTTCTCATCTTCTGTTGGCAACATATGATTTTTCTTATGAAAAGATGTATAGATGTATGTCTAGGGTGTGAATGTATGAATTATGGTGCATAATATAGATATATGTATAGGGTGCGTCACATGCATAAAATATAGATCTATGTATAGGGTGTGAATGCGTCGCATGCATTTTACATGTAGATGTATGTGTAGGGTGTGAATGTGTCGCATTCATAAAAAATATACATGTGCAGCACCGTGCACGCGTAAGACAAACGAAAGACGAGAACATATAAAAATGATTAAAGCAGACGAACATTAAACGAGCTCTAGCCGCGCGTAGCACACATACACGACAAAACCACCCGACGATGATCGCTAGAACACCCAAAAATTACTTAACTGCCAAAAGCCAAACGATTCTAGACGAAACACATATAAAATATTCCAACTGTGAAGCATTATCGCTAAACGAAACACATTAAAAACAACAAAACCAAAAATGGCTAGACAAAATACAAGAATGACACTTCAATTACAACAAAACCGCACACAAAATTACATATCAAAAGCCGATCACAAAATTGGCACGTTTTTAATTCATAAGCCAGAATAAAAAAAGAATTAATGCCGTTTCATATTCATCGAAGTTCGTGTTGTATTAATATATTGCTATAAACTTTCATTGCAACCATCTCATTCAAATTATCTATCGGATATTTCTTACAGATTGGGTTCCTAAAATTTTAAACAGATCGGGTAGCGACGGTCTACCTTCTCGAACGATAAAAAATCTAAAATAATTCAATTTGATTATGAACATACATATACGGCATTATTGTCATTTTTAAACTTTTAAACAGATCGGGTATTCTTTAAAAAAAACCAAAAAATACATCATCTACTTCTTATTTAGCAGTTGGGTCTTTTTTTTGTTAGAAAAATCCATATTAATTCAACTATTTTTTTGTCATTTTTGAACCATATCTCTTAATAAAAAAAATTTCTATTTTTTTTTTGTCAATATTCATTTATATTATTAATATACATAAATGAATAAAATATTTTAATTTATCATTATTTGATTTGTTTAACTCAAACTATATTACACAAAGATTTTTGAAAACACCATCAACTAATGTTTTTCTGGGCATAATATCCATTATTTATTGATAGAAAGTGTTACCAGCTAATAAGCATGCCGATGGACCAGCAGGCATCCCATTTCTGATCCAGTACGGTCAAAGTAAGCTCGGTTCAGCCTCTCATGCTGTTTGTGTGAAAATATTCAGAATGATGACCCACACCACTTGAATTCAATAAATATACCAATCAAATTAGGTTCTTAAAAACAAAAACGGAAAAAATCTCATATTTAACCTTCAAAGTAACTAAATGTAGCAGTTTAAATCTTATAAGTATTACACTAACACTCTAAACCACCAAACTAATTATACTAAGATAACAAGTCTCTAAACCTCTAAAATTTAAAAGATTTCAAAGAATTTTTTATTTGGTAATAAAATGTAATATAATTTTAGTTAAAGAAATAAAATAATGATAAAATGAAATATTAATAATAATTATTTTTGTCCAAATAAAATTAAAACTAAAATCAATTCCATTCCATGTAATTTATATATTAATATTTATTTTGTTTAAAATTAAAATTAGACCAAGAAGATTTTTTTCATTTTATTTTTGCTATGATTTGACAATGTGGACCAATTTTGAAACTAGTTATATTTCTAATTTTTAATATATCACATTCTTGAAAAAATAATCTTTATTAATATTTGAACTTAAGATAGTTTAGCCTCTCTGTATATTAATTGTCTTATCCACTAGAATGCATCTAATGTTTCGATAGACATTATATTAGATTAACTAGATAAGTTTTTTTTTTTTTTTTTTTTTTTTTATATA
>NC_025689.1:33467281-33488725 GCF_000633955.1 Camelina sativa | reverse complement strand
TTTTTTTTTTTTTTTTTTTTTTTGTCAGCTAGATAAGTTTGTAACTCTAATTATTCATAGAAATTTAGATTAGATAAATTTGTTTGCTCTTGATTGCAATGGCAAATAACATCATTGAATCATTACTATTTGGCACAAGAGAGAAACAACCTTTTTTTTTGTGGGAAAATTTGTCTTTTAAGTGATATTAAATTGAACAAAATTAGATCGAATATCATTTAACCCCATTAATCTTTTAAAATGTGGACGAAGAAGTTGTACATTTTTCTTTTATAATTTGTTAATTTTTTCAACTTTTTGAATTAAAAGAGGTTGAAAAAATCTTTCAAATATATTTGAAACTGAATAAAATTGGATCGAATATCATTTAACCTATTAGTTTTCAAAAATATGAATGAACAAGCTGTACATTCTTATTTTATAATTTATTTATTTTAAGTTGAATAAATTGAATAATTTTTTCAACCTCTTCAATTCAAGTAGTGAAATTAGTTTGATGGTGTTTTTCAGCCTCTTAAAATTGTACAACCATTTGCATTCTATTTAAAATTTATAACGATTCATACATAGATAATATTTTCAAATAAATTAAGGTTAGTCAATTATTGTGCTTATATATACATAATATATATATATATAACTGTTAATGAAAATAAGCTAATATGCGTCCATTCAAATTATATTAAGAAGCTATATGTATATATTATAATGTTTTTTACATATATTAATCATCATGTTCATGAGTCACACTGGAGATTGTTGTGCTGATTGAATCTCATCCGTCGACTTTGATTCTAAGGCTGAAAAACAAACGGTTGGGATTCTGTGTCATCGCCCTAATAACCAGATTGGGTAGGTAATGGGCATTATAACACGGGCCTTACTTTAATAAGAGCCCAAAATCAGAAACGTCGACGTATTTGCGTTGCTGGTCCTCGTTTCTAGCGTGAACACGAAGCGGAGTAGATACCCCACCCACCCGGAGAGTATCAGAAGAAGAAGAAGAGAAGGGTTTTTGGTTATCGATTCCTAGGAATCGTCATTCAAAGATGCAATTAACTCTTGAGTTCGGGTACACTTTTTTTACTCGTTCGATTGATTCTTTTCTTAATGGTGCCTGTTCATTGGTCGGGAAAGTTCATGAAAATATATAAAGTAATGATTTTTTTTGGATTGGGAGAATTAGAATTGACTTTATTAGGCTTTTGAATCAATTGGTAGTGAATGAGAGATTCCTCTATTTGGTTTTATAACATGATGTATATGTGCTTCTTGATCCTGATCCTGCAGTGGAGGTTTAGAATTGCTCTGTGACTCCATAAAGATTCATAAAGTTAACATCAACCTCCCTAATGAATCAGATATCGTAAGCTTGTTGTCTCTCTCTTTTGATGATTTTTAAATACCAACAACAAAAGAGTTTTCTCTTCTAAGCTGCTCACTAGTGTCTCTCTCTCTTTTACACTGTTTTATATAGTTGACAATGAAGGATTTGCTTTCATGGGTTCGTACCAATCTGATCAAGGAAAGACCTGAAATGTTCATGAAAGGCGATACTGTGTAATAACGGCTTCTTTTTTTACTTTTTTTGTCTTTCCTTTATTTCTTCTAGCAAGAACCCTGCTGGTTTAATACCAATAATGGTGTTTTGGGATCCATGATAAAAATGCAGGAGGCCTGGAGTTCTCGTGCTGGTTAACGACTGCGACTGGGAGCTTAGCGGCCAGCTAGATACAACATTAGAAGATAAAGATGTTATAGTCTTCATTTCTACTCTGCACGGTGGATGAAATATTGAAATTAGATTAGCCATCAATCATTCTGCTCTTTTCCAACAACTTGTGATGAACAACATTCCTAACAAAGATCATTGTTATCTTCTGAGTGATATAAATGAAATAATATGTTGATCTAATTTATATTCTGCTCTTTTGAGTGATATTTGTTGTGTTTTTTATACTGTGTGGGATGTTTTAATAGGCCCATTATTAGTACATTAGTAGATTCTAGAAGATTTCTAAATGACTTGATCTCCAAGTTAACCTAGCAATTGAGTAATAATCCCTTATATAAATCTCTCTCGCCTATCGTAGCCGTCTGGCTCTTGAGATTCTTGCGATAATGGTTAGTTCTCACGCTTGATTCTCTCCACTTACATGTCCTGATTTAATTTTGTTTATAGAAGATATATGAATCCTTTTGTGATATTCGGGTCATTGGATCTCTTTTTCCATCACGTAGGGCAGAATATTAGGTTTTAAAACGGAAGTAGCTAAACTAGAGTGTGGTTTTGTGATTTGATTGAGTTGATGGCATGCAAAATTAATTATTATAATTTTTTTTTTTTTTGATATGGAACAGGTTCTTCAAAACGATATCGATCTGCTTAACCCTCCTGCTGAGCTTGAGAAGAGGAAGCATAAGCTCAAGCGTCTTGTTCAGTCTCCCAATTCCTATTTCATGGTACTGATGATTTGTATAACCTTCCTCCTTCTTTAGAACCCATAGAAACCATATCTCTATGATTAGAATATTGTAAGTATATATGGAGTTTGTGAATTTGATTTTTTAATCAAAATCCCTAGTTTTGATGATCTATCAGACCTTTTTTGGAGTCTGACTATTGATTGGTTTGTCAGCCATCTGTTGACTAAGATTTGTAATTTTTCCTAATTACAATAGACACCAAATATCTCTGTTTAGAGTTGTAAATTACTAAATTTCAAGGCATGAACCCTAACTTAGTGTCTTAAGTAATTATCAACACACTTTTTTTTTTTGTATTCTGACTGTAATTTATGGTGTTAAATATATTCAAATGATTTTGAACCCTTTTGCTTCTTTTAGTTCAAAACTCTCTGTTTGGTATTCGTATAGTTCAATTTTTGTATTTACTCTCTCTTAATGGACTCTGTATGATTTTGACTGTAGTATGTGAGGTGCCAAGGCTGCTTCAATGTGTAAGTTCTTAAAACAATCTCTCTTCCTTATAGACGGTTACATAGATAAAAGAAACTTGACTTATTAATGGTTTTTGTGTTTTCTATCGCAGCACAACTGTGTTTAGTCACTCACAGACGGTCGTGGTGTGCGGAAAGTGCCGTGGTGTGCGGAAAGTGCCAGAACGTTCTATGCCAGCCTACTGGAGGAAAGGCGAAGCTCTCAGAAGGATGCGCTTTCAGGAAGCTTATTAATTGATATGTGATGAAGATTGATAAAGAGTTTACCATAATGAATCAGATAGCAAAGCTTGCTTGTCTTTTTATTTTGATGAATTATTATTTTAGATACCCATCAGTTCAGTTTTGTGTGTTTCTCCTCTTTGTACCTTGTTTCATTCATTCTAGTTGATGATTATAATGGATGTTTGCCTTTCATATGGATTATAAAGCTAAAAATTATTCTAAAAAAAAAATATTATTATTACAAATTATTTTATTTATTTTCCAGCGTGTATTTCTTTAAAAAAATGATGGTTTCATTTATATATATAAATAAAATAAAATAAAATAAAAATGAAAGAGAAAAGTAAAGACTCTAGTTAAATCAGAAGGTCTGGAAAAGGTTAAAAAAGACTTGTGGTGTTTATATATATATAAAGCGTTAAAGTAGTAACCCTAGAAATCTCTCTCGCCTGTTGTTGCCGTTGCTGCTGCTGCTATCTTTCGCCGTCGTCTCTTGAGATTCTTGCGAAGATGGTTAGTTCTCTCTCTCGCGCACTTGATCCTCTCCATTCTTACATGTCCTGATTTGATTTTCGAGTCTCGCTAGAGTTTTTCATGTTTCTCTCCGTTTCTGTGTAAATTCTCGTTTGATCTCTTCTTGTATAACGTAAGGTTGAGTCTAGGGTTGCGAATGCTCTGAATTAGCTGATAACAAAGTTTGGTTTTTTTGTCGTTTTGATTGATTTTGTTTGCTGGGAATAACTTTGATGTGAAAACAGGTTCTCCAAAACGATATCGATCTGCTTAACCCACCAGCTGAGCTTGAGAAGAGGAAGCACAAGCTCAAGCGTCTTGTTCAGTCTCCAAACTCCTTCTTCATGGTAACGATGATTTGAATCCTTTCTGTGTACTTCTTCTTAAAACCAAATCTCTATGATTAGAATTGTGAGTTTGGAGTTTTGTGAATTTGGTTTTTTTGTTTCTGGTAATCCCTTTTTGGAGTCTGATTGTTTGCAAGCATCTGTAAATGTGACATCTTTTTCAGATTAAAAACCAAATCTCTCTGTTTTAGAATTGTAGTCAAGTCTTTTAGGTTTAGCTGCACTCTGATTGTAGAACTTGTTGTTGTTAAAACATTTGGCAATGTGCTTATGTAATTCGAACCCTTTTGCTGCTTTAAACTCTCTCTGTTTTGTTTTGTCTATTTAAATCTCAGTCTGATTCTCACTTACCTGTCTGGAGTTTCTCTACTCTGAACAGTCTCTGATTGTTGTTTCTTTGGTTGTTTACTTTAATGTAGGATGTGAAGTGCCAAGGCTGCTTCAACATGTAAGTCTCCGGAAACAGTTTTTGTTTTTCATTCGTTTCCTTTGACATTACATAGTTTAAAGAAAACACAAAACTTATTGGGTCTGTTTTTTTGGTAATCGCAGTACGACAGTCTTCAGTCACTCCCAGACTGTTGTGGTATGCGGAAACTGCCAGACAATTCTGTGCCAGCCTACAGGAGGAAAGGCGAAGCTCACTGAAGGATGCTCTTTCAGGAAAAAGGGAGATTGATTGAATCAATCCCCAAAAGCAAATCAAGCCTTGTTACTTTTTTTTTTTGTTGTTGCTATGAATGCTTGTTGGTGTTTGGGATTTATCTAGTTTACTACTACTATTGATGTCTGGATTTTATAAAAAGTTTTGGATTTTAAGTTAATTGTTTGAAGAATTAGTACTTGTACGATTGCATTCCGCATTCTAGAAAACCTAGGGAAGACATGTCTCTAATACATGTTGAAATCAAACTTAATGGGTTTTTTTTTACATAGGCGATGCGGTATTGTAATTGGCGAGAGAATACACAAACGAGATTAAACATTTCCAATAACTAACAAGTTAAACAAAACTAACAAGTTAAACAAAAGCATAGGTAAACTAAACCAACTAAGCTCTGGGGATAGGGTCTCCTCCTCCATCTGATGATAAGCTTTCCCAAAGCCATGCTTGAGTGAAAAGCTCGTCCAAAGTGATTCTGCATTGGCTGCAATTTCGTGGCGCGTTCTCTGGCTTTGCTCCTAGAATGTGAAAGTCTCTAGCTTTCAAATCTTTGAGATAAGTGGCGAAATCCATGTTGCATCGACAGATGACCATCAAGTTCGATCCAGGATTGTTCAAAGCCCATGAATCAATATCAGCCACCATCCTTTTACGTCTACCACTTGCATCACCAGCGGGTAAGAACATGATATCATCGAGGAGAAACTCATCCTTGGACTTGTTGTGCTTCTCACCATAAGCTCTGATTGACACATTGTTGAGACTATAACCCTGTCTCTGTAGAGCTGATTTGATATTCCAAGTAACCGAATCAGGCTCCAGACCATCAGGGAGTTTGCAATCCTCTACGTCCCAGAAGACCCCTATCTTAGTCTCTGGCAAACGGGTTTTAGTCAGCACATATATATACAGAGAGAGAGAGAGAGAGAGAGAGAGAGTACAAATTTGATTAGATCCCATAAGAGAGCTTACCAGTGGTCACGGAAGGCATGGTTTCGACGAGAGAGTTAGGGTTTTAGATCTATGACTGTGACTGTGACTGTGACTGGGGCGGTCGATGGAGGAAGGAAGAGATAGCTCTCTGTCTAGTTGGGGGATGGGTAAGAAGAAATGAGCAAGATGTTTTAGGGTCAAGTATGTAAAGGTTGAGACTTTACAACAAAACGTTGATATGGCCGAGTTGGTCTAAGGCGCCAGATTAAGGTTCTGGTCCGAAAGGGCGTGGGTTCAAATCCCACTGTCAACAAGTATCTTTTTCTTTTTTTTATAACATTTCCTCACAACATTTTTGTATACTTCTTCTGATTATATCTTTTCCTCAATCTTGAGATGCTATACCGTATTACCGCATACGTACACACATACGTACCACATACGTACACACAAAAGAGCCCATTAACTTTGTTGTATAGAATTCAACTTTGATGTGACATTTAAAGCCCAAACGAAGCCCATTACTCTACAGTCTCCTCTTGTCCTCTTACCAAAGTTGAACATGAACTTTTTCGCCAATTTTACTTTGTGTCCCACATCGCTTGTTAGCCTATGATTAGACCCAAACTTTAGAGTATCTAGAACACATTAGAAGTTTCTATTTGTTTCTTGTTCAGAAGAAGTCTCTGTCGCAGTCCCCAGTCTTGGTCACTCGAAACAATGTCTTCCTCCATGACCAGCAAAAATGCTGGTAAGCTCTCTTTCTCTGTATCATAGTACGGGTGTGGGATCTAATATAATGAGATTGTATTATATATTCTCTCGGATCTTGTTGTTAGTTGCATTTTCCTGTTTCTGACTTCAAAAATAAACCTTTTGCCCAGAGGCTAAGAAGATATGCGTCTTCTGGGACGTCGTGGAATGCCCAATCCCTGATGGTCTGGACCCTGAATCGGTTTATCGTAACATCGAATCAGCTCTTGAGAAAAAGGGTTACCTTCCTCGTAATGTGTCAATCAGAGCTTACGGTGACAAGAATCATGACTTGAAGGATGAGTTTCTCCTCGCTAACATCATGGTTCTTACCTGCTGGTCGACTCTTCTCTTAAATTAAAACCCTCTTTACGGTGACAAGAATCATGACTTGTACTTACCGTTTGATATGTGGGTTTCAGGAGATACAATGGCAAGATTTAGAAGGATGGAGGACGATTTTTTTGGCTGGGCATTCAATAATCATTACTCAAGTTTGATGGTAATCTCAGAAGACAACACGGAGTTCGCCTCTTCTCTCAGAGTTTACAAACAGACCGGTTTCAACATTCTCGTAGCACAGCCAGAAAACGGTATCGAAAGATGTCCCAACTGCAGAAAGCCTCTGGAAGAGATTATCACTGATGAATGGCTTTGGGAAAGCCTATCTGCTGGAGGTGACCCTATTATCTCCACAAACCAAGAGAAGCTGACCTCTTCAGTTACTAACTAGTGTTGTCTTACCTAGTAAGTAAGTAGTAGGTTCTGAGTTATTGGAAATGTTTAGAATCGTTTATGAATTCAGTTATGATCCTTAAGGTAAATCAGCTTCTTCAGAATACATCAAATCTGATTAATCTCAAGATTCAAACTATATAAGTTGTACACGGGAAAAGCCACCAACAAAACACAAACAAACGTATATACCCGAGCTTATAAGCTGCATCCACTCATCAAGCTTTGAGCATCCGTAGATAATCATCAATGATCGACATCGCAGATGATCGATAGCCAGAGCCAAACAGGTTATAATGATTCAAGTAATGATACAGCAAATACAGATTCCTCCTCTTTTCAAATCCGGGTTGTTTTGGCATTACCTTGAGAGAGAGTCAAAGAAACAAAAACAGCAGTTATGTAATTTAAACAGACAAAGCAGCTGGACTTGGTTGGTACAGACACTGAGAGATAAATGAAGAGTGTGCTGAACCACCTTGAAATAGGCATTGTAGAAAGATTCTCCGAATCCTGCGCACCACGACATTCCAAACTCCGCCTCGTTATGCCCATCTGTGGAGGAATGAGATCAAAACGGTGCTTGAAATATGGTAAATATATATGTCAAGAATTTAAAAATGAAAGCTTTATACAGTAACAGGCAGGATCAAGAATGACAGGTTCACTGTTCTTGTCATATGCGATATTCCCGCTCCAGAGATCACCATGTAACAAGCACGGTTCTATGACAACATTCTCAAAGAGAGATCCCATGTTCTGTATCAGTGTATGACCTGTTCAAATAATTTTTTTCAAATGTTACTATACCAATATCTCCTTCCAAAGTTAATAACAACAAAGAAGAGAGAAAGAAACCTTTCTGATAAATTGAAGAGTCACCATACTGATCCCTAGCTAACGTTAGCTGGTAACCCAGTCTTTTCTCACCATAAAACTCAATCCAATCCGATGACCAAGTATTGATCTGTGGGGTACTAAAATAGGCACATAGCATCGTTAAGTTTGTGAGAGAGAAGACATAAACTCACTCAAAAGGGAATAAGATTTGATAAAAAGTAGAATTCATTCCACCTGCCAATAGTGTTGTCAACCTCAAACCCAAAGCCTTTAGAAGATATCCCAGCTTTATGCATCTCAGCGAGCTTCCTTCCTAATTCAGCCTAATGACTAACAACCATGAAACTGAAGTTCTTAACATTGGCTCATAGTTTGGATTCATCAGTATCACCTGGTAACCTCTTGATCCCCCAAAGTCTATAAATTCCATGATGATATAAGACCCACCTGTTGGCAATGCCCCAACCTGTTAACAAATTTAAACAAGAAGAATCTATGATTAGAGATATCAGATAAAGTTATGTATATCTACTACAAAGTAAAAGAAAAGTATAAAACTTGCTTTGTGTGGTTTGGGCACACGGATTGTACTGGTTTCATACATAGCTTCAAGACCAAGAGCCTCTCCCTCAAACATGGCAGGTCCAATACTCCTAAAACCAGTGTTTACAAACAAAACAAAAAGGTCTGATTGTAAATATCAGAAAAGGTAAAAAGTGATATATGCTTAGAAAAATACAATCTTTTTTTCACCTGTTAGTTTTAACGAAGAAAGAACCAACATCAGTCTGGTAATGGCTAGCGAGATTAATACATCCACCACCAACAGAACCAATCTTTGTGATCTGAGTAGCTTTCCCTTCTGTAAGAATCCATTCACGAATTGGATCCTCACTCATTGCAGCCACTAAAACAAAACCAATGAAATTTCACATTTTGATATTAATTCCTTAGTCAGTGAAATTCAAATAGTAAGAACAACCGATAATTCCAAAATCTACAAAAACCCATCAAACACAGAGAATGAGAATTTTGACTTGGTTAAATAAAAAAAACAGTAACTAAATTTTTCTATTTTGAGAACAGAGAAGATATAAACTTACTAGCAAAATTTATTCTGGGTCGAGAGAAGTTGCAAAGAAGAAGATTAGGTCGAGCAGAGAAGCACATACAAAGAGACGCCACCGCCATTTTCTTCTTCTTCTTCTTCTCCGGCTTTGGTTTTATTTATCTTCATGTGGCCGTTATTCAAAGCTTGTTCCAGGATTCTGTTTGGACACAGACTATCTTCATCCTTATCTTGTATAACTTATGATATTAAAAGGGCTTCTAAAGGCCTGGCCCATTACGCAAGCAAAACGAAACGTTTTATCTTTCCTCGATAAGTGTGCCACGTGTGTGTCGCACGCGCGTATGGATATAATCAAATGGATGAGGCTTGTGGTGTACACGGTACGTTTAACACGATCGAACGGTCAGAAATAAAAAGATCACGAGATTAGATCGATGATTAAAACGGTCCGTTTTGTTTATTTATAAAGAGAAACAAAAAAAAAAAAAGAGAGATGAGATGACCAAACACGTTTTTAATCGTAAGTTTCTCTATCTCCGATGACGCAAAACGAGGAAGAAAAAAAAGACATTATAAGTAAGAACAGAACAGCTTCACCATGTTCCAAAAACTAAAAGCACTAAATCTCGGATCCCCTTTCCTTTAAAGTTCGATATCTTTCTCTGTTTTGTTGTGTCTTTGAACGCTCAATTTGTATAACTCTCTCTCTCCCGGTCCGGGGTCTTCTTCATAGAGAGATCATCATATAGGTAACAAAATGAAATCCCAAATTCTGTTTTATTTCTTTCGCATGCCTTATAGATTTGACCTTCTTTTCATTTCGTAAACTTTCTAATTACATCGTTGTGTTTAATCTTTGTGGTTTCTGATGAAGTTTTTTATTCGTGGCTTTGCAAAAATTTTAATTAAAAGGGTGAAGTTTTGTTATAGTAGTAGGATCATATACTAGTCTCTCTGTTATGGACTCTGTTTCTTGAATTTGTTTCATAGTTTAGTTTGAGGTCATGTCAAAGTGTATTGAATCTTGTTGGCTTGTGTGATGGTGGTTTTTTTTTTTTGGGACAGAGAAAGCATGACTACGTTAGATTTGTCGAGAGCCGAGCTTGCTCTTATAGTCCTCTATTTGAACAAAGCTGAAGCTAGAGATAAGATATGCAGAGCTATACAGTATGGTTCCAAATTCTTGAGTGGTGGGCAACCTGGTACTGCTCAAACTGTTGACAAAAACACCAGCTTGGCTAGAAAAGTTTTCCGTCTTTTCAAGGTGATCAGTCCCCCTCCTATTGTTTTAGATTTTGTAATTGGCTTCATTGTTTCTACCTTTTTGTGTTTGATTTCTGATTAGAGACATTGTTTCAAAAATGTGCAGTTTGTCAATGATTTTCACGGTCTTATCAGTCCTGTGCCTAAAGGAACTCCGCTTCCTCTTGTCTTACTTGGGAAGGTGCTAAAGATATGTTGTATTTTTTCTTACAACACTTGTTCATATCTTGATTTGATTCAGTCTTTAAACTTTTGTTTTTGTTTGTTGGTTTGACCGTTTCAGTCCAAGAATGCACTGGTGTCGACCTTCTTGTTTCTTGATCAAATCGTCTGGCTTGGTAGATCAGGCATATATAAGGTTAGATAAGCCATATTGGTCTCTTAGAGTTTTTGATGTTTCATTTAACTCTTGAGTGTGTGACTAAAGATTATTGTTCAATGGAATCTTAGAACAAAGAACGAGTCGAATTGCTTGGACGTATATCACTTTTCTGTTGGCTTGGATCATCAGTTTGTACAACTGCAGTCGAGGTTTTTGTTAATCTCCTCTTTCTTGACATTTTGATTTTCCTGCCTATGTACATATATTGGATCTTGATGTTCTCATGTGTACCAGATCAGTGAGCTTGGAAGGCTCTCTTCATCTATGAAGAAGATGGAAAAGGAACTCAAAGATGATGAAAAGCATCATGTAGAAACCCTCCTCTGTAAACTCTCTCTCATCTTTCTTCTTCTATTATTTACTAAAACTCATTCCCTTTGTAAAACAAACGCAGGATGAACTGTATCGTGCTAAGCTTCAGAAATCAAAAGACAGAACTCTAGCATTGATCAAATCAAGCATGGACTTTGTTGTAGCCATTGGTTTGCTTCAGTTAGCTCCGAAGACGATTACTCCTCGTGTCACTGGCGCTTTAGGGTTTACCACCTCGCTTATCTCTTGTTATCAGGTAAAGCTTTTTCTTCCTTTCCATAAATAAACTCACTTCCAAGTTCACATCTTTCTACTTCTATATCTATAAAAAATTATTTCTTTGGTAACCACACAGTTGCTTCCGTCACGCCCCAAGTTCAAGACACCTTGAAGCAAGAAGAAGCTTGTTCTCTAGGCCTTCAGAATAATTGTTTCATATTTATTTTGTAAACCTGCTGTGTTCTGGTAATATCAGGCTGTTGTTCCTTTCAATGAATTTGCTTTGCAAGAATAATGATAACTCTTAAAATAAGATTGAGTATGATACTTCTTCAAGACTCTGTGTTTGTCTCTGATGTTGAACAATAGATGCATTGTCTATGTTCACTGTTTATGTTTGAAGCAACTTCTGCATATAAAAGAAGTGTTATATAATCTCTAAATGGAGAAAAAAAACGTATTTACAATCACCACGACCACCTTTGTAACTACAGACAAAACTAGAGACAACCCAACCATGTGTACACAAGTTCCAGATCTGAGACTGAGAATGCACTCCCAGATCAAGAAAAAGCTTGAACGGTTTCACTGAAAAAGATTCTCTCACCCTTTACAACAATCTCACTCTATATCTACAAAACTATACTGATCCAATGACTTCTTTTACATATTCTTTAGGTAGTACAAGAACAGAGTCTATGCATAGACCACCTTTCGTGTGAGTACAATCGATTTGAGTCATGGAGAATTTGATCCCTGTTGATATATCTGGGTTTGTCACTTTAAAATCCCCGACGTGATAGTGACTCCAGTTCCCAGGGTTGTTGTTCAGAAAGCACTGTGAAACAGCTTGTTGGTTGTCTGAAGTAGCGAGCTGGAACCTAACAGGTTTGATGTCCCATCCATGAATGTGTTCTGAGTTGCAGATTCTCCTTCCAAGCCTCTTTGATGTTTTACCTAACTGGATACGGAAGAAGAGACTGTATGTTCCAGATGGAAACTGGATCTCAAATTCTCCTCCTACTTCAAACCACCATATCTGTTGAACATATGCAACTGACTGGAACCTACATATATACATAATCGGAAGAGATTACTCCAACAAGATGGTCAACAACACAAGGGTCAATTCAAGAAAAGAAGATGGTCAAACTGATGAAAGTTCAAAAGTAAAAGTACCTGGATTCATCAGTTGGGAGATGACTCCAGTATCTGCGATCATCAATTCCAGTAATCCTTAGTGACTTTGAAGAAATAGATAAACAAAGACGACCCGTGTTCTTATCTATCCACAGTTCCTGCTCAAACATAGAAAGTAAGAAACTTTGTTTTTCTCAAACATGTAAAGAGAGAGATTGAGATGCAAAGTGAACGAAATATCCAACCTTTGTGCCACAGTCGAAGAGATTAGGCCGGCAAAGCTTGGAATAAAGATCTTTCTTTATTAATTTCCTCAGAGTAATTTCATCGAACACCTTCTGTGCAATAACACGATAATTCGAAGGCAGCTTTAGTTCCCATATGAAATCAGCTGAAGAAGCGCGACGGAACACCTTGCTGAGACGAGCAAGCCTGCAAATCTCCGGTGGATCAAGCCGCGTCATAATCAACGCGACACAGTTCTCCGGTATATCCACGAATCTGGGTTTTCTCGAGTAAACGTCATCGTTCCGATCAAACTCCGGGAACCCACCTGAGATACTCGCGCCCATAATCACGCCCCAAAACAAAACCCTTAAATTTGCATGGCCGCGGAGAATCGAGAGAACTAATTCATATGACACGACTTTTTTAAACCAATCGATCGACGAAAACTCAAAAAAAAAACACACACAAAAAAGGAAGCTTTCTTTTTTTGTTTGTTGGGTTTTGTTATTTAACTTCTTTCTTATACGATTATGAACGATACAAAATACGAAAGAAACTTTATTATATAGAAGAAGATGAGTTTTAATTTTTTACAGTATGGTTTTGTGGAAATAAATATTCAAAGGTCAATTCTCCTGAGCCTAAACAATTTATATAATAATCATCCAGCAGTGTACTATACGTATCTACTTCATCTGAAGATGTATGTATTGTATGTATGTATGTATCTACGTGATCCGGTTTAGGTCGATCGGGTCGGGTCAGATTCAGATAAAGTGATTGTAAGTTGGCCACTTGGCCTAATAGTTTTGGTTAAAAAGTGGATTACACCGCGTTATAGTCAATTACGTGGGGTTTGGGGATTTTTTAACCAAAACACCTGGCCAAGTCTTTTTTTTTTTGTCTGAAGTGGATTTAATAATAGTAAACTTTATACAGTGTTCAAATTGAATATTATAATTTGGTGAATCTTATTCATACAATGTTTGTCGACGACTCGAGTCCACTTTATCCATTTTTGTTGTTGTTTATTTTTAATAAAGAAGAAAGTTATGGTAATGGTGGTGTGTACTAACTGCGATTGGTCGTGAGCATCTTGTAACGGTGGAACTCGAGTGATTATTATAGATATAGTTAGTGGATTACAAATGTTGTCCTGAGAAATAAATTTCAGTTTCCAAAATGAATTATTGTAATTAGCTAAATAATTGTTTAAACTAAACATAATATATAATATTGAAGAACGTTCTACTTTTGGCCCGTCGGTAGTTAAAGAAAACTAAAATTATTAGATATCACATGCAGTGCAACATGACTAAGCCAAACAATCCCAATACTAGAAACAAAATCTCACCCCTTTTCGACCTTTTAAGGGTTATACACATTATACTTATATACAAAACAGAAATAATATTGTACACGTCGTACGTGAATAATAATAACTTAAGAGTTAGATATGAAGTAGTAAAACGACCTAAGGGTTGCATACATATCCATCCACCATAATAGCATAATGTTACTTTTTATATAGATGTATAAATATAATATCTATGGTAAGTTTAGAGAATTGAGAACGAAGAATCTTTGAAAAATAGACGAACTGGATACAAATACAATACATCAAATATTAGGACGACTGTTAGATTACTTATAAGAAAAAAGGTTTTGATGACATAATGTACTCTTGATTGAGTTTTCGTATGATAACATAAGTTAGAAGAAAAAGTAAATAGAGAAGCATCAACTAGACCTAAGTTGGCCAATTAACAAAAGCAAATTGCCTTAAATAACATATTCATAATTTCATATAAGTATTAGATAATATTTTCGTAATGCAATTATTTACGAATAAAATAAAAGGTCGGCCTGTGGTCGGGACACTTTATCCACTTGGCTTACGTATCAACCAATCAGTACACAGTTTAGAACTTCCCACAGTTTAGGCTTACGTGGATCCAAGTCATCGGCTCGTGTTAACACGTCAACCAGTTTCTCGTCCCAGAGTCTCTAGATATTGTTGTGATTTTGATAATATCAAATTATCAACAAACACAAGAGATATTGTTGATCTTCTGTAATAGTTCTAAGCTTTACCAAATAAAAATAAAAATAAAAAATCCGTAACGTTGTTTTGTTCTTTTTGTAGATTTTATTGAGTGAAGGGTTATCTAAAAACATTGGTCTTACAACGACTAAAGGTGGATGAGACAGTAATCGATTGGAAGCCACATATTTTTAACAATATATTAACATATTATAATACCAATAATGGTACTTTGAAAGTTGGTCCAAAATAGATAAGAAAGATTTTTCCTTATCATTTTTGGGATATTTGTTTGTTGAGTGAGTCTCTACAATTTCTCGTCATGAATTTTTATGGTATTAGAAATTTATACATGACAAAGAAAGCTACGAGCACGACCTTTAATCTGAAAGTGTGATAGTGAAATCCACTTTACGTTATCTATAATTAGCTTGTACTCTTAGACTGAATATTTTACTTCCAATCATTAAGTTTTTTTTTTTTAAATTGTTAACTTAAACCGATGATGTTAGCATGTTTTAATTATATACTTAAATATGAAAGTCTGACACATAGTTTTTGATAATATAATCGTGTGTTATTGCCACTTACTACGTACGAGTATACAACTTATCATGCTTTGTGAGGAACAAAATAATACTAATATTCTTGAACCCAAAGATATAATATTATGATAAAATATTCTTAGAATATAAAATACAACTATTCTTTTTCCAAGACTAGTATATACTATATACTCCTACTTGACAGTAAAAAAAATCAATACCATGGTCAGAGAGGAGTATTTAAACATTTATTTTGTAATGTGGATATGGAAATTAAGAGTACATTAATATAAGAAAATATAATTATATATTTTTAAAGGAATTTAGTAAATTATTAAATAAATTAATTATTCAATATTTTAAATTACATAAATATTCTTTTAAATAAGTATCTCTCAAAACTTATACAGAAATTATAAAAGATTTCCCTCAATTATGATTTTATAAAGCTAATCAAATTGTAATTTTAAATATAATATTTTCGTAGTGCAATTATTTACAAATAAAATAAAAGGTTGGCATGTGGTCGGGACACTTTATCCACTTGGCTTATGTATCAACCAATCAGTACACAGTTTATAACTTCCCACAGTTTAGGCTTACGTGGATCCAAGTCATCGGCTCGTGTTAACACGTCAACCAGTTTCTCGTTCCAGTCTCCAGATATTGTTGTGATTTTGATAATATCAAGTTATCAACAAACACAAGAGATATTGTTGATCTTCTGTAATAGTTCTAAGCTTTACGAAAAAATAAATAAATAAAAATTTTGTAACGTTGTTTTGTTCTTTTTGTAGATTTTTTTGAGTGAAGGGTTATCTAAAAACATTGGTCTTACAACGACTAAAGGTGGATGAGACCGTAATCGATTGAAAGCCACATATTTGTAACAATATATCCTACTATATTAATTGAAAAGTACAAAATTAAAAGTAACCTTTAAAAAGTGTAAGAAATTACATGTAATTGCCGTTAGAAATTTTTAAATAAAGGCTAAAACAATAAAGACTATAAAAGATAATTAGTAATTATTTATTTAAAATTAAAATTCCTACTCGAGTACTCAACCAAAATTGCTGGGTTACATAGATAATTAATCCAACTAAATCAAACACATAAACAAACAATCGAAACAAAAAAATATCCCTTAACAAAATCTTTTCACATAAGATATTTCCTTAACAACATCTTTATCCTCCTATAACTAAAAAGAAGAATATACTCTTTAAAAAAACCAAATTTCATATCTTTTTAAAAAATACTCACAACTATTACGAAAATAAAAAAATAATCATCCTTCACCCTATAAATACAGCAGTCTATTTTATACCAAACCATCATCGAATCATCCATTCAATAAACATTTTAAAAATTGAAAAAAATCCAAAGATTCTAAACCAACAATTTCAATCACAAATCATTGTATTTTTCCAAATTTTTCTAAACAAAATATTCAGCCTGCGGTCTACCGCGGGTTAGTACCTAGTTAACATATTATAATACCAATAATGGTACTTTGAAGATTGGTCCAAAATAGATAAGAAATATTTTTCTTTATCATTTTTGGGATATTTGTTTGTTGAGTGAGTCTCTACATTTTCTCGTCATGAATTTTTATGGTATTAGAAGTTTATACATGACAAAGAAAGCTACGAGCACGACGTTTTATCTGAAAGTGTGATAGTGAAATCCACTTTACGTTATCTATAATTAGCTTGTACTCTTGACTGACCATTTTAGTTCCAATCATAAAGTTTTTTTTAAAAAAATTGTTAACTTAAACAGATGATGTTACTATGTTTTAATTATATACTTAAATATGAAAGTTTTGACACATAATTTTTGGTAATATAATCGTGTGTTATTGCCACTTACTACGTACGATAAGTATACAACTTATCATGCTTTCTGAGATGCAAAATAATACTAATATTCTTGAACCCAAAGATATAATATTATGATAATATTTTAAAAGAATGCAAAATACAACTATTCATTCTCCCAACACCCAAGACTAGTATACTACTACTTGACAGTAAAAAAATCAATACCATGGTCAGAGAAGAGTATTTAAACATTTATTTTGTAATGTGGATATGGAAATTAAGAACACAGATTCCCGTTCCTAACATATACTTTTGATATCTTAAAGATTTGATACGAACTTCTATTGTTTAAAATGAGTAAATGAGTTATGCATGCTTTTATCTTTATACTGCATAACACATGTATAAGGATATCCATATATTTTTTTGTTTTATATAAAAAATTTTGTAACACAGCAAATAATTCAAAATTTGAAATTTTTTGTTTCGATTATTAACTTCTTTTTTTTTTTGACAACGTACCACATTTTTTATATAGTTTTTTCTTGCATATATGTTAGCGATAACGCAAACTGGCTAAAGTCTAAAATTAAAAATCGATTCCATAAACAAATTGGCTAACCTTATGGTTAGTATATATGGAAACATCATCCACCTAGCTTTAACTTTTGGACACATACAGTTTAGAATACTTTTAACAATATATTTGCACTCATCAGTTGATGTAATTACCCATTACTTATTTTTGAACCAAAAAAACACACCACTTTTTATCAGCTAATTTCAGACCAAAAAAAAAAGAAAAAGAAATTATGCATCCTTATATGTGTACTTGTATTATACAAAAGTCAAAGTAAAAACTCATGTAAACGTCCAAAAAACAAATAAATGAGGTATTTAAAAGTTTATTTTTCAACTAATCTTTATTAATATTTGAACTTATGATAATTTAGTCTTATTGAAAAAAAAAAAAAAAACCACTTTTTAAAAAAATTATGAATCTCATAAATATCTGGTTATTTTGAGATTTCTTCATCCAGATCCTAGTGTTGATGGTTTCAATGATGTCGGTCTATGCGAACGCCGTATATCAATGATATCGCGAGTGGAAGATGATGGAGTTTGAGCTGGTCGTGAACCAGAGTGGTGGTGATTGGTTGGTGGAGCTACATGATAGATCTAAAGGTTTTTTTTTTTTTGTATTGTTTAAGTTTTGATCATGTATAAAGTTAACCTTAATATGTTGATTTTTTTTGTTTTTCCTATAATTAATTTACTAGGACTTACGTAGTGGTTTACCACGGGACAATTTGTTTGTTTAAAAAAAATATTAATATATAATTTCTATGATTTAATTTTGTTTTATAAATTGATTAAGTTTCTTTAATTTTTAGTATAGATATTACAGTACTGTTATATGTATTTATGAATGTATATTCTATAAAGTTAAACAACCAAATCATTGACAGGAAATCTATTGTTTACGGGATGATTAAACAAATGACTTCTGTACAAGATTTCAATTTAAAAGCTCACAACGAAAACAAATTGATGCAGTGTTATCCAGAAACCAAATTCGAGATAAGTTAAAAAAAAAACAAACAATAAAGAGTAAAAAGAAGTCGCATCGCATGACAAGAGTAATAAGATGTTATCATCACAAATCTTGCTTAAACCCAATGTTGTTTACTTACTGTTGTTTCGCAACATCGTTCTCTTGAACCGTATTCACAGGTGTGGATGAGCCACTGCGTTTGCTAGTCTGACCTGTAATTGTTCTACCCATAAATCTCCCTGCTTTGCTTAACCCGCTACCCACAGCTCCAAAGCCACTACCAACCATACCAACACCTGAGGTCACTCCAGTCCCAACCAACCCGACTCCTGTACCAATCCCAGTCCCAACCATTCCTACACCAGCACCGAGCCCACTTCCTACCATCCCAACTGCATCCATTGTGCTACCTATCACACCTGCTTCCTTCAGTCTCTTCCTTTCCTCCATAATCTTCTTCTCGTCTTCTAATGCCGCCATTTGCTCCTCTTTGTTGAACTCATGATAATGTACCTTCAATTCAAGCCATTTTAGGAACCGGCGAAAAGGAAAACTTTTGCTGTTTATTCAAGGGAAGATCTATACCTTAAGAGTTATACTTCCTCGATCTTTCTTGTCTTTAACTTTCAAAGTATCAAGTGAAGACAACAGATTTAACTCCAGTTCTTTTGTAACTTCGTTTTCCAAACTGCTTAAGGGGAGTTTCACAAGTCCTAGACGCTCATCTTGACCTACGTCTTTATCGAATACCTGCCAAAAGTTGAAATAGAACAAAGAGAATAGTTAATGTTTGCAATGGCAAAGTTGAACAAATATGAAGCATAAATGTTTCAGATTCCAGACCTCTACAGTGAGCGACTGTGTTTCTTTGTCCTCTGCAATCAATTCAAATGTTTGATCCCAAACAGGATTCAGATTGTTCTCGATTGCCTTTGTTTTATACTTGAATACAGGACGAATGTGGATGGTAGCATAAGGGTCAGATTTTCCAATCAATTCCTTATTCTTCAAGTTAGTTGCTTTCAGAATTGTTACTATAAGCTTTCCCTGTGGCTTAAGCTCCAAATCACTGGAAAGAGAAAAGATAGAGAGAATTGTAAAACTATATAGTGCTTTCTCAATAAGTATAATGATTTCCCAAGTAAATCCTATGGCTATTTCAGAAGAGGAGAAAAGACAAAAGATAGGCAGTGGCAGGCAAAATATTTGTGAGTGAAAACAAAATGAAAAACAAGTAGATCACATGAAGNGGAATCTCTTATTACCATAGTTGCTGCCTGGAGATTAGTCAACAGAACAACGAAAATTACACTCTTTGATTGCCAAGCTGCACTGGGGCAAGTGTTTTCTATTCGAACAAATTGGAACTATCTTAGGTGTCAAGAAACACTGGATATGTGTACCAGTAAAAACGAATCAGTCGAGGAGTCCATTCTAGACAAGCTAAATCTCACACTTATTCAATAGTTACGAACTCCGGAGTACAACTTGACAGCATAANTAGATCACATGAAGGTACCTTAAATCAACAGGAATACCACCAATGGGAACAACAATTCTATGAGGCCACTGGAGCATGTCTTTGACGATAGTATCAACAGTATCCTAACAAAGAGAGAAGCAAAAAGCTGCGTATAAGACCAAATGGGAGCAAACAAAACATATGGAAGCAACTTGTACTATACCAAGAGAGGAACTTACATCGATCATATCAGATAGTCCAGGAATCGCTGTTAAGCTTCCACCAACAGCCTTCAGTGTGTAATCAATTCTCGGTTTTGGCTGGTTAATAACATTTAAAAAGTTGGTCATTGTAAGACGAGAGATGATATAAGAAAAATGGATCTTATCAGCAAAAAATGTACCTCAGCAAGTAGAGCAACAACAACAGCAGATATACAAGGAATTTCATCCGCAAGTTGAAAGATAACACGTGCAACTGTGAAAACTTGAAGATCCTTCAACTGTTTCAGCCAAAAACAATTGTTTGTTTATCTCTACTGGGAAAAAACGACTGCCCAAACGACAAATACTAAAATATATTATCTCTAGTAACCTGAATGGGTATAGAACCAACAAGTGCTGTAACACCTAAAACAATATTTGGATCACCACCCCATCGAAGATCAACGTCCATTGTGACTTGACCTTCCTTGAAACTTTGAACACGAATACCTGCAACAATGATTAATTATGCGTGTGATCAGGCTTACAGCAAAGATAATCTACGAAACAAATGCATGATGTTCTTATAAGCATAAGGATTCATTAGCATATGTAAGGCAACTCATCCAAAATATATAGTAGAAAAATGCAAGGTTGAACAATGGAACGGAAGCAAAAATAATGTTGTCCACTGTACTTTACCTTCAATCTTGGGTGCTACGTTACCCAATGTCAATTTGCTGAACTTCAGGGAAGTAATTCCTGGTGGTCTGTAATCTTCAAGTAGAGGTTCAACGGAATCTCTTATTACCATAGTTGCTGCCTGGAGATTAGTCAACAGAACAACGAAAATTACACTCTTTGATTGCCAAGCTGCACTGGGGCAAGTGTTTTCTATTCGAACAAATTGGAACTATCTTAGGTGTCAAGAAACACTGGATATGTGTACCAGTAAAAACGAATCAGTCGAGGAGTCCATTCTAGACAAGCTAAATCTCACACTTATTCAATAGTTACGAACTCCGGAGTACAACTTGACAGCATAATAAATCTCCTCTTCTTAGGATATCTTCAGTTACCATGAGTCAGGGTATATATGCTACTGATTTAATAGCCAACTTCCAACTATATACACGGGAAAAGAAAACACCTAATCTTGTAACAAAAGAAGATTAGAATCTCACCTCTGCAATATATGGCCACATCTTGGTCAGTAGTTTATT
>NC_025689.1:33464376-33465261 GCF_000633955.1 Camelina sativa | reverse complement strand
AGCATAATAAATCTCCTCTTCTTAGGATATCTTCAGTTACCATGAGTCAGGGTATATATGCTACTGATTTAATAGCCAACTTCCAACTATATACACGGGAAAAGAAAACACCTAATCTTGTAACAAAAGAAGATTAGAATCTCACCTCTGCAATATATGGCCACATCTTGCTCAGTAGTTTATTCAGCCATTTGACCTGAGAAAAATAAATTACAAAAGGTTTGCAGTTTGAGAATTTTGTTATGTTTGCTGAGAAACCGAGTGGCTAAACTGTACTACACTTATTCCAAAACCAAAGACATATATAATATGTACACAAAATAAAGTATTGTTTATATCAAGGGTAATGGAACCATAATTAGATTTTCTCTAGTCGGACCACCCAAAAATTATGGAAACCAAGAGTAAATNATTTGCTGAACTTCAGGGAAGTAATTCCTGGTGGTCTGTAATCTTCAAGTAGAGGTTCAACGGAATCTCTTATTACCATAGTTGCTGCCTGGAGATTAGTCAACAGAACAACGAAAATTACACTCTTTGATTGCCAAGCTGCACTGGGGCAAGTGTTTTCTATTCGAACAAATTGGAACTATCTTAGGTGTCAAGAAACACTGGATATGTGTACCAGTAAAAACGAATCAGTCGAGGAGTCCATTCTAGACAAGCTAAATCTCACACTTATTCAATAGTTACGAACTCCGGAGTACAACTTGACAGCATAATAAATCTCCTCTTCTTAGGATATCTTCAGTTACCATGAGTCAGGGTATATATGCTACTGATTTAATAGCCAACTTCCAACTATATACACGGGAAAAGAAAACACCTAATCTTGTAACAAAAGAAGATTAGAATCTCACCTCTGCAATATATGGCCACATCTTG
>NC_025689.1:33457879-33462914 GCF_000633955.1 Camelina sativa | reverse complement strand
AGCATAATAAATCTCCTCTTCTTAGGATATCTTCAGTTACCATGAGTCAGGGTATATATGCTACTGATTTAATAGCCAACTTCCAACTATATACACGGGAAAAGAAAACACCTAATCTTGTAACAAAAGAAGATTAGAATCTCACCTCTGCAATATATGGCCACATCTTGCTCAGTAGTTTATTCAGCCATTTGACCTGAGAAAAATAAATTACAAAAGGTTTGCAGTTTGAGAATTTTGTTATGTTTGCTGAGAAACCGAGTGGCTAAACTGTACTACACTTATTCCAAAACCAAAGACATATATAATATGTACACAAAATAAAGTATTGTTTATATCAAGGGTAATGGAACCATAATTAGATTTTCTCTAGTCGGACCACCCAAAAATTATGGAAACCAAGAGTAAATGATGAGATCATGAGAAGTACCTGTTCAAATGCTGGAAAAGAAATCCACTGTGGAAAATTATCACCACAAATTTTCTTCAAATCGTCCCTGCTAAGAGAGCCTAGAAGTTTCATATCAACTGCCTGCCAGAAGACAAGACAATAACTAGTCATTGATACAGTATTGGAGGCGAAGAAACTCCTCTACTCATGGGAAGGATCAGGCTCCTCAAAGCAAAGCAAGTAAAGCAACAGTGAGACTGGAAACAACCAGCTTTTTCGATAACCTACACGTTTCAGCTAATCTAACAAATCTATACGAATTTTAAAACCCAGATTTACAATCTAAACAGGTGTCCCCGAGGATTCAATAATTTGTAGAACCAAAATCACGGATTTCAATAAAATTGAGAAATAAGCAGATTGAATTCAATCGAAACCTTGGCGATTCGTTTGGAGGATCGATGCGTCATCATACGACTCCAGCCGGCCATTATAGCTACACCGAAGATAATCCCGAACAGAATTCCCGAAATCAAACCCATTCTTCTCCTGCAACCAAAACCAAAAATTACAAACTCAGACAACCGGATTAGTATACTCGAAGAAACCCTAGAAATCGAATTGGAAAGCCCAATCGAAACCTTTTTTTTATTTCCGCCACACACACAAAAAGGATCGGCGAGAAGAGTCGGCAACAGTTTAATCTTCACGGGATTGATCTCAAGTGGGAGAATCAGAACAAATTAAGAATGCATTCTTGTATTTGCTTGGTAGGCCAGAGAGAGAGAGAGAGAGAGAGTGTGTGTGAGAGATAATGGCAAAGAGGAGGAGATGCTACGACGACGCGAGGCGAGAGAAAACGCTCTTTTCGAATTAAGATGTGTATTTAATTCATCTCCCAAACAACGCACTGTGATTAGTCCCTCAATTTTCATATTTTCTCAATTTTGCCCCTATTATTCTGATTCTACTATTTTTTCACAAGATCTCTATTTATGTTCGGGAAAAATGTCATAAAAATCCTCAACTTATCAAAACTGTTAAAAAAAGCATGAACTTTGCATATGGTGAAATAAATACTTAACTTCTATTGATTTTTTGGATAAATTGCAAACTCTTGTTGACTTTACCAAATAAGACACATTGACAAGTCAACTAACGCACTCTTTTAACGGGTTAAGTCAATGTTAACAGATTAAGTTAAAATTTCAAAACGACGTCGTTTTGCTTAAACAAAAAAGAGAAACATATGAGATTTGAACCCGATACCTTTGAAAGAAAACTTGGGTTTCTTAACCAACTGAGCTATAAGGATTACAATTCATTGGGCACAAAAGTTAAATATACTTTAAACTGATGATTTGGGAAAGAGCTGCTCGAAACAAATCGGCTCGTAAAAGAGCCGCTGATCTCAACGAGTTGACTGAGAGAGGTGGTGACGGTTGAGAAGAGAGAGAGTTGAGTCGAGGTTGTCGATGTGGTTAATTGAATATGAATCTTGAACTACTCCATTTTTTGAGATTTGGTTGTCGATGTGATTAATTGAATATGAATCTTGTTTTTTTGGCCCAAGTTTTTAGTCGGAAACATCTACTTTCGTTTAATCTCTACATCTAATTTTGGCCGGAGATGCGAGATCGAATCTAGGGTTTCGAAAAAAGAAAGAGCTTCGACATCAACTGCTGTCGGAGAAGAGGCGGTGGTGGGGAGGAGAGTGTTGCCGCCTTGGATGGATCTGTCGTACGAACAGGGTGGGGATGAGAAAGGGAAAGAAGAAGAAAGAGAAAATGAGTTTAAGTATATTTGTTTGTGTAATAAGAACAATAAAGTGCTTTAGTCTAGTGGTTAAGTAACATACTGTTGTCTCTTAGGCCATCATTAACGGCACAACACCTTTGGTGTTCTTAAGCAAAAAAATAATGAAAATAAGCAAAAGTGGGCTTAGATCAATTTTTTTGATCTTAAATAAGAAATGATTTAAGCCCAGTTCTTGGCTTACGTGTCATCACGGGAGTTGTCGATATTTTTTTGGTCCCAATAGTTTTGATCCGTCCTTGTCTCCGTCGTTTTCTCCATCGTTGTCTCCGTCGTTTCCTTTGTTGGGCTTTTGGCATATCGAAACCAAAATCTCAATCGAAACCAAAATCAAAATCGAAACGCCTTTGTCTCCTCCTCTCCTTTGTCGGGCAAATCTCCGGTCATACAGAGAAGGTTTGTCATAGTCGTTTCCTCTTTTAATCTTTGAATTAGGTTTAGTATAGGATTTGGGATTAATCATTATACGATTATATTGAGCTTATCTATGATTGAATTAGGTTTCGGTTTAGTATCTGCTACTCGTTTTTGGTTCTACCGTTGTTTGCTTTTGGTAATGTTTTAATCATAATTCTGCTTTTTTCATCCTTTGTTAGGTTATGCTCTTCTCCAAGGCTGATGATTTTCAGAAACTTGCTCAGCCTCTTGAAGATATTGCAAGAAAGTTAAAATCGAAGGTAGTTTTGATCTGTGGTAGGTTAGTTGTGCAGAATTGCTTATGGTTAGGACTTGTTTTACTCGCTTGGCATTTCTTGTTTGGTGAGAAAATGGCTAAAGCAACAAAGACCATGTCCCTGCGTGTTGGATTTTCATGTCTTCTCCCTGTGGATTTTGGTTTTTGATGCACACACACAAACTTTTGCTAGATTCTCTTTACTTGTTTTTGGGTGAATCAGTGGTGCGTCGTGTTGAGACTGAAGTGATTCCTGTTTCTCCTGAGGATGTGCCTAACGTATGTGTAATAAGCCTTAGTATGCTTTTTGGTATTGACAATGGTTTTTGAATGTGGCTATGTGTTTTGTCTTTCTGGGTGTTGGGTTTTGTCTTTCAATTTGTTTTTTTTTCCTAATAACTATCTATTTCGAATTGATGTTGAATGAGACAGCTTTAAGTCTATGGTTTAGGTTTTACTGAGAATGTTTTGATGCTTTGTGTAGATTTCATATGTGCATTGATTATTTTGTGAGCTGATTATATATTTTTCCTTTTTGTTTTGTTTTGGTTCAATGTGGATTTAGAGAGAGGAGCAGCTGGAGAGGTTGTTGGAGATGCAGCAGTTTGGTGATACATCGGTAGGGATGTGGTCGAAGCCGACAGTAAGGAGGAAGACAAAGATTGTTTGCACCGTGGGTCCTTCTACCAACACAAGAGAGATATCTCATGAAGAGGAAAAGCCTGTTCACAAGGAAAAGACCCAATCAACAGAATCGGGTTCCACGGCCAGAGCCTCATCAAAGCAGCCTGTGCCTGTGAGGAAATCCAAACCCATGAAGCAGAGCAGGAAACGTTCAGGCACCAAAACTATGAAGAAAAAACAAGCAAGAGGTGTCTGTTGTTCTTTGAAAGTGATACTCTCGGAGCTCCTGATGGTTTATTCTGTGTTTGAAATTGTGGGTAGCAATCGGATAATGTTGAATCTTGTAGTAACAATCACATTTCATAATCAAATTTTGTAATGTTAATCACATTTGTGATTGAAGGTTAATCACATTTTTATTCTAAGAACACCATAATTAGTTCCCCCATTTTTTTTACCTATGATCTTAGATTATTTTCACTATATATTTAATCTAAGAACATGAAAAAAAGTTCTCCCATTAAGGATGCCCTTAGGTGATGAGTTCGATCTAAGATCAAATCTCATATATGTCTTTTTTCTTTTTCTTTTATAAGCAAAACGACGTCGTACTGAATCTGTTAACATTGACTTAACCCATTAAATTAGTCCGTTAGTTGACTTGTCAACGTGTCTTATCTGGCAAAGTCAACAAAAGTTTGCGATTTATCTAAAAAATCAACAAAAATTAAGTATTTATTTCACCATATGTAAAGTTCATGCTTTTTTCAACATTTTTGGTAAGTTGAGGATTTTTATGACATTTTTCCCATTTATGTTCTGTACTTCAAGAAGATAAGAAAAAATTGAGTATTTTTTTAAAAAATGTGTATTAATCATGCAGTCATAGTATATCATATTTTCTCTAAAATTTTGAATAAAATATTGCTTATTATATAAATACAGATTTAGTCATCATTAATTGATATGTTAATTTGATTTAAGTAATTATATGTAATTCACATCATATAAGTAATTAAGTGTTGTTAACATAGTACATGTTGTGATTTTTAATATATATATATATGTTCAATATATATTGATATAAAAGAAAAATCATGAGCTTGTCCAATAGAAATATAGAATAGTGTACAATTAGAAGATTACAAAAAAATGTGGTCAAAAGTGGAATGTGAGAAGAAATACATGGACCAAATTGAGAAATTAAAGATTCTGCCTCGTTAACGAGGCAACGAGAACGTTTTGATGATTCAGATGATCCACGTGACTTGGTAAAAAAAAAAAGGAATAATCTCACAAGAGTTAAAAAGACGTGCTTTACCACAAAATCACATCTCTCCTACACCCAGGCGACGTTGACTGTTGACCATCGATGAACTTGCTACATAATTAATAGTCAATTAAAAAAAATAAACGCCAGTTTGTGTGGTTATAATAAATATTGTATTGAACTTGGATTCTCAAATTCAGTGTTAATTAATGATTTACGTTTTTTGTAATCTGTCGGCATAAAAAAAAAAAATAAAACGCCA
>NC_025689.1:33449741-33457817 GCF_000633955.1 Camelina sativa | reverse complement strand
TTTTTTTTTTTTTTTTTTTTTTTTGGCTATTGTGGCCAGACCCACTAGAGAGAATTCAAGTAAATATCATATTTTATCGTTGTTATTTAATTAATTTTTATATTCACATTATTTTTCAGGAGCTATATTAATTCCAGCTCAGGTACGTACGTTTTCTTCGAAGGAGTTCTACTACATCATTCTACGGCTCAGGTCAGGTGTTATGATGGTTTTAAGACAACATTGATGATGATGATGATGAAATGTTTGAAGCTCCCAAAAATCATACTGTATGATGCATTATTTCGTTTGAAGCTCACGAGCATGCATGTATGATGATCACAACTACGTGCACCGTGAGATCTACTCGCGGTCCATGCATGGTGCTTCATCCGCAGTCGGTTGTACCTAACGGGCGAGGTCACCATATCGAAGGGAGTTCTTTGGCGGGGAGAACCTTCCGTTCCGTGGGACACTGCTGGTAAGAGAGCTCTACCGGAGAAAGATTCAGCGGTTAGGTTCTCGGCATTGCAATTAACGAAATGTGAGTGATTCATTCAAGAGGAAACAGTTGAGTGATTCATTTAAAAGGAAACAATATGAGCGGTTAGGTTCTCGGCATTGCAATCAACGAAATATGTTTGTGTCTGAACACAAGGATATCAATGATTCATTCAAAAGGAAACAGTTCTGGAGAAACTTAAGATACGAGTCATGATTACAACTGTGAAGCATCTAAAAGAATTTTGTCAAAAAATCATATTTTCCAAATTATTCCCCCTTACATATATCTCCATCCATGTATCTTATAAACGGTCAAAGTGTTGACGTATGTGCTAAAGAAGATTTTATTGTTACAAAATAGGGGAATCGATTAGTAGTCTTTCAGAAGAGAAGCACATATATAGGTAATGGCTAAAAATTTGAAAACTCTGTATTAATCATATATAATATATATTGTGATTTAAATATATGTTTTGTTCAAAATTTTCCATATACAGTATGTTCAAATATTGACGTAAAAGAAAAATCATGAGCGGTCTTAGGGCATGTGCATCGGTGGTCTTATGGACCGTCCTTCGTAATTAAGGGATTTAATTTAAAGGTAAATGTTATATTTATGGAAGATACGTTCCTTATTATAGGACGTTGTTTACTCCGTCCGTCCGTACACGTGGCTGGCGTTGAGAGTTTTTTTTTTTTTTTTTTGGGTAGGGGAAAGGAAAAAAATCAAATGTTCCAGATCATTTTTTTTCTCGACTTTCTCTCTTCTCTCCCTATCTCTCTCGACGGCGACTTGTTTTGCCGGCGAAAGCATCCGTTAATTTCGTCAGACGAATCGATCTGCGGTTAATTTCCGTTGTCGGCAGAGAACAGTGGTTAAATGCTCGAACGAACGCTGGGTTCTATTCAACCGCATTGCTCCAGTTTACGATAACGTTTGAATCTATCCCTTCCTTTGGTCTTATCTCCTTCTCTCATCTTTAAGCTTTTCAAAATTATAGCGTTCTTAAATGGGTTTTGTAGTTGAATGATCTCTTAAGCTTAGGCCAGCATCGAATTTGGAATGGAGTGGGTGAGATAGTTTTCTATATATCTCTCTTTTTTTTGTGTCTGTGTTCTGTGTTTAATTACTCTTCTCAAATTCCTGATTTTGGGTTGTTTTAATTTGAAAAACTAGAGCAAAATCAGGAGATAACGTTCTTGATTTGTGTTGTGGAAGTGGTAATTTAGCGTTTCTCTTGTATGAGAAAGTTGGTTCAACTGGCAAGGTTTGTGTTTCTTACTTAGTCTGGTTTGTGTTCTTGAAATGTGGATTTGTTTTAAAGACTTGGTAATATTTATTATAGGTGATGGGTTTGGATTTCTCATGTGAACAACTAGCTGTTGCAGCAACTAAACAGAATCTTAAAGCAAGGTCTTGTTACAAGTGTATAGAGTGAGAACTGGTAAAATCATGCTTGTTGTTTGTGTTCTAACATCTCTTGATGAATGACTCAAAAACTGATATACGTTTTTCAATGTGTTTATTAGGTGGATTGAAGGTGATGCTCTTTGTATATTTGATTTTTTTAGCAAAGGTTTTTGTGCTATGCTTAGTTGTTGCCTCCTGTTGGTTTTCAGGTTCAAGAGTTTCCATACTTGATTTCAATAAGAGCAACCAATCCGTTACTACGTTTATGCAGGTGCTTGTTTTTACTATACAGACTGTGATGTGTGATTTTTTGCTAGTTATACTTTGAGGAAATAATTTGGTTTGGTGGTTTGGTTTTGTTAGGATTGGATGATTGACAATGTAGTTGTCCCTGTGGCTACTGTTTATGGTCTTGCAAAGGAGTATGAATATCTGAAATCTTCAATCTACGGGTACCTAACAGGTTCGTTCTCTGTTGATACCATATATGTTTTTTTCATTACACGGCACAGCTGATATTTGTGTTTGTAATCCGCTTTGTGACATTTTCACCTATTGTACAGATCCAAACTTGAAAGGCTTATACTATATAATTATATCTCTTTGTAAATCCGATTCAAAATTGATCTCTTTTGCTCTAATTCAGATTGAAAGATTCTGTTTGTTTCGAACAACATCCATAGTTCATGATTCTGTTTGAATTGAACTTACCTGTTTTAGATTGTTGGAACTTGGAAGCAGACATTGTTTGTTGTTGTTTTGCTCCTTCTCTTGACTTTTATGAGTGTTGTTGTCATTACTCAAGATTTTAACATTATTAATTTAAATAATTAATTTTTTTAATTTAAAATACTATTATTTTTTCTAAAGGACCAATTGTTGAGGGACACTAATGCTACTATCAAACTTAAGAAACTCTAAAAATAAGATTAATATAATTAAAGGACAAAAATTTGTCCCACACCGCTGCACATGCCCTTATAGACCACTAAAAACTGATGTTTAAAAGATAAAAAAAAAAACACTATAACAACATGTGGTCGAAATTGAAACATGAGCAGAGAAACACATGGACCAGATTGATCAATTAACGAAGCAACAAACGTTTCGATGATTTAACAAAAAAAAACAAAAAAATAAAACAAACGTTTCGATGATTCGATGATTCGACGATTCACGTGACGTGACTTGGAAAAAAATATATTCCAGTTTGACATAGTTGTTATCAAATTTATAATCACATTTAAAATAATCTATGGATGAAACTCCAAAATTCTGAATTAACAGAAGTTTCGATGACTAGAATGGCTTAAAATTCTGAATATTTCAACGTAGAGACTCTAAAATTTTGAATGCACCAAAAAAAGATGGCTAGCCAAAATCTGAAAGGTCCCAATAGTGGGCTATGTTATTCGTATTTTTATGACTTGGTTCGTATATAAAAAAATTTAATTGGTGTAAACAATTTCATGTCAAAAAAAACTATTTCAATAGATTTTATCTAGTAAGAACATTTGATTTGTCAAAAAGATTTAAAGCAAAGCAAAGTATTTTCAATAAAAAAGAATTAATGGTTCTTTGCGGCTTTAAAAATGAATTTCCCTTTCTAGTCTATACTATTAAAGCAGAAGTATTCTCTAGAGTAAAAAATGGACCATGACTTGGTTTTGGTAGGTTTTTCATTAAAAATGATTAGAGAATCACAAAATTTAATCTAATTAACCTATAGTCTCGATTTCTTTAAATGACGAAAATACCCTCGGTCGATCACTTAAAAAATTGCCGGGTCGAGACGCGGATCCTTACATATCCGACTACAGAAGGAAAAAAACCCGCGGATCTGTTTGTACTTCAGAATAATATTTTTCGGATCCAGTATATTATTTCATTCAAGATTAGTTATTTAAGATCCCAGTTATTCGTTATAGACAAACACTCTGATTTCATTTTCCTTTAAGGTATTTAAATGAAAACCATAAATTTTAATTACCAAAAATTCGGATATTTCCTTAATTACCGAGATTGATCTTAACAGATAATCTTTTAAAAGAAATATTTAATGATTCAGTTAAAATCTTTAAAAACGAATATTCAAGTTACCAAATCTGAGCTTCGTTAACAAATGCAGCGAGAGAAGAGAAGCTGTGAACATCTCTCGAGCATCATTCATTACATCACTCAATATAATCTCCAACGCTCTGTTTTCCACAAACCTGGCAAACTTTGATCATGACTCGGTCTCGGAGACATCTCACGATTTCCATAACGTGGTGATTCGGATGATGGAGATCGCCGGAAAACCAAACCTCGCTGATTCCTTCCCTTTTCTTGGATTTCTTGACTTGCAAGGAGCTAGAAAAGAAGCGAGGCTACTTATGCACAAATTGTTTAGGGTTTTTCAAGGATTCATCGACACAAAGAGAGCATAAAAAATGCTTGGAAAAACAACAATGATATGTTAAATTCTCTTTTGGATATTGCTCAAGACGAGAAGTCAGAACTCGATGATAATGATATCAAACATCTGCTTCTCGTGAGTCTTGGTACAATACATACCAAACTGCATGGCTTCTATATACATGTTCTTAATTAAAATTTAATATGTTTGATAGGACTTGTTTCTGGCGGGAGTAGACACGAGTTCGAGTGCGGTGGAGTGGGCTATGGCGGAGTTACTTCAAAACCCTAAGATGATGGTGAAAGCTCAAGAAGAGATAAGACAAGTGATAGGGCTAAACAGCACCGTCCAAGAACTGGATATCGTTAAACTACCTTATTTACAAGCAGTTGTGAAAGAGAGTCTTCGTTTGCATCCGCCTGCTCCTGGATGTGGCAAGGTGCTACTCTCTCTCTCTCTCTATTAAGCTTTGTTTAGTCACCAGTCTCCCTATTTCATAATAGTTTTAGTTAAATCATTGAAAAAACTATATACAAGTTATAACTACTTATTTAGCTATTAATGTGTGACGTATATAATCTATGATTTATTTCAGGCTGGGTCGGATTGGCTTTTCATTTATCCCGAGGGTATTCGTAATCTCCTACTACATGCAAAATTCAAATACAGTTATCCCGTCTTGCACATTACAGAAAATGGTAAATCATAGTGTTTAAAAGATCTTTTTGGAAATATATTCTCGAGTTTTCTAAAACAAAAACTAGTGCAGACAGACTAATTATTTCATCGACGAAACTCCTCGCTAACGGTAGCTAAGTTAACTAATCTATCTTATATATAAGACCTAATCTTCTTTATTTACATGCATATTCTAAAATATTTTGATATTTCATATATATGTATGAACAGGAATCACACCTCTAGCTACTTTGTTTCATTGGGATACTCCTCAAGCACTTGAAGATGAATTAATATAATTTGACTCTAACGTTCGGATCAATGAATCTAACATTTGCATGCATAAACCATCTTTCGGTGATGACTTCAAAGATTTTGCGACCTTGTGTTTCGAAGAATTTGAGTACCCGTGTAAAATTGTGGGTCACAACTAAACGAGCCATGGGTCTATAGTATTGGTGGTTACGACACGGGAGGAAAAGCTCCCGGACGAGTGCCTCCAAATACATGAACGACGCAGCGCGGTTGCTGGAAAATCTGACCTCGAGGTTTACACTGTTAGTCACAACCTACTTCTGGCTCACGCAGAAGCCGTTGAAGTCTTAATGAACAGTCCAAAAGTAAGGGAAAACAAAAGTTGGTTTCTTTTGATAAGCACTCATATATGTCTTTGTGGACAAATTTTATTATATATCTATTCATAGCGTCTTTTTTTGAATCAAAGTGTTAAAGATGGCAAGATTGGTATCGCTCATTGCCCCGTATGGTTTGAGCCTTATGACTCGAGCGACCCTGATGATAAAGAAGCATGTGACCGAGCTATGGAGTTTAATGTTTGGCTGGTGAGCGGATTTCTTTATAACATATAAGGGAAAACCACATGTTTTGTTGATTTTCTAACATTTTTGCTGTATCTTAAATGAAGAGGCAAATGGACCCTACGGTGTACGGAGAGATTACCCTGAAGTCATGGAAAAATCGATTGGAAAAAGATTACCTACATTTACCGCAACCCCAATCCAAGAAGCTGCGAGGATCTTTTGATGACTTCGTTAATTGGAGTGAATTATTATACTGCTTTCTACGTGAAAAGTATTGCTGAAGTGAACCATGACACCCCTAATTGGAGATCAGACGCACGCATTGAATGGAGGAGTAAGCGGAATCCCATAATACTCATATCATTTTAGGCTTTGTATTCGTTCTTTTGGTTCCAATCATTTTGCTACCGGTTTCTTTTCTCACAAGTTTTCAATTTCTATTGCTACAGAAGAAAACAAAGCATAAGACACATTGGGTGCGAGAGGTGGCTCAGAATGGGACCAATTCTATACCTACAATATATATAATTTATGATCACCGAGAAAGGTAATACAATTTATCATAAGGTCTTTCAAAAAGTTTATTACTCAACTTTATATAGGTTAGGTTATATTAGTTTACTAACTTTTTGGTTAAAATTGTTCAGGGCTCTGTGATATAGATTACGAGAACAAACCGAAACTTTCTAATTTGATGGATCTCCAAAGGACAAAGTACCACGAGAAACATCTCCAAAGCATTCCAACAAGCCATCCAGTAAGTGTAATCTTTAAACGAAAATACCCCATTCAGTTTTCTTGGCTCACAAGAAACTGTATTGTGTTGAAACCCTACTTAGTTTCTTATTGATGATGATGATAACTGTTGTGTTGCTCAGGGAGGATGGGGTTGAAGTCGAAGGATACTTTGCATGGTCGTTATTAGACAACTGTGAATGGAACGCAGGTTTTGGAGTCCGATACGGGCTGATTCTACAACGGACTAAAACGGTTTCCAAAAATGTCAGCGATGTGGTTCAAAGAGTTCTTGAAGAGAGAAGAAGAAGTTGAAGATTCAGAGGAAGAAGAGTACGTGTTGAAATCTGCAATGAACAAGAAGAGATTCTTAATAGCAAATGGTTTAGCTTCAAATCAAACTCTGCCTAAGATGATGAATCTTCTAAAGTTCGTTGGACAAAAAAAAAAAAAAGATAAATAAAATCAAGTCGACCTCCACATGTAACATCATTATATATATGTAACCTGAAAATTTCTTAGAAAGATCGTCGAGTACCACATATATATGATTATTCTTATTTAATGCAATTCCTACCCATAAGAAATCTATACTTTAAAAGTTCAGTGATGATGTTGACAACATATTAACATTAATTAATTAAAAGTTGTAGGAAATCAAGCATATATATAGAAAGAAAGAAAAAATCTCAAAACATAAAATATTTTTTAGGAACAGAGGTAATATATGGAAATTTTAGTTGATGTCAGACTATATATATCATTTTTAATTAAAACTTTAAATGAGAAAATTTTAAGAATTTCTCGCCCATATTTTTTTTTTTCGCCAAAACTTCCAGAAGTGTTTCTACAAAACATATATGATTAAAAACTCTTTTTTCTTTTCAATGATAAGGACAATATTTTTATTTATATTGCAATATCCGTCACCCTGGGTTGACAAATAGAATAAAGAGGGAGGAAAGAGGCAAAAAAAAAGATATTGTGGGACCCATGTCCAGTGAGTGTTATGGCGGTTGCGAGCGAGGCTAATATAGTCAATTTCAGCGTACTCATGCAACATGTGCACTGTGTGGTTCTCTCGTCGATATATACTCAGTCCTCGCATTTTCACCATCGTTCCTCTTTTCCAATTCCTTTAACTTTGTATCGATTAAATTTCTAATTATTAAGTTTCGTTTCATCTTTTACAACTCCGATCGTGTAAGCTAACAGCTCTAGTCGGTGATTACATTTCACATCCATCGTGTAAGCTCGGTCTCGATCTCAATTTCTTTGATTTTTTGTCATCTTAATTTGCGTTTGGGTTTCGATCAATTTCTTTGATTTTTTGTCATCTTTGCTTTTGGGTTTCGATCTGTTCCTGAGTCTGATTATGATTCGATCATGCAGGGAAAGTATTCGATTGTTCAAAGCATGATGTTTAGGTCGATTCAAAAAATTATTTCCAGCTCCACTGATCGATTCGGAATCAAACGATTCCTGGGTAAAGTTTCCTTCTTTTCTCTCTCTCCCCCCCTCTCTCTCTCTCTCTTTTTTTTTTCACTCTA
>NC_025689.1:33419602-33449623 GCF_000633955.1 Camelina sativa | reverse complement strand
AATTATTACATTTTTTTTTTTTTTTTTTTTCTTACTAGGGCCTCGTCGTGCTCCTCTATGGGCTCGGGCTCTTAGTGAGCCCCAACAAAGATTTGGTCGTGCGCATCAATGGGCTCTTACTGGGCCTCATGATGAATTTGGTCGTGCGCCTCTATGGGCTGGGCTTCAGCATGGGTTTTGTCGATTCGGTAAATTTTTTTTCTTTTTCTCTTATTTTATAAATTTATCAATTGTATTGGGAAAATTTAATTTATATACACCTACTTTTAATAATAATAATTCAGGCAGCCAAGCAACTCCACCATATTCGCCGCCCGAGGTAATTTTTTATATAAACAACTTTAGTATAAAATATCATTTATTTTTTCTATTCTGCTATATTATAGTCCTCTGTTTCGCTTGCACGCCACCAATAAAATATGATATATTATAATTCTGTGTTCTAGTATTTTTCTTTTAATTTAAACCGTCATCTCACGTTAGTAAATTGCATTTTCTAAACTATATCTGACATATGTTCATCATCTATCTCGTGCATTATATACAATCGTTTTCTTGTTTTTTTGTACATCATATATCATACTCCCTCCGTTTCAAAATATAAGATGTTTTAGTAGAAACACACATATTAAGAAAAAGTTATTTTTAAAAAGTTTAACCAATCATACCCAAAACTGCATAATAGAAAATATAAAATTAATCTAAAAGTTGCATAGAAAGTTGGAAACATCTTATATTATGAAACAAAAATAATCCTCTAAACATCCTATATTATGAAACGGAGGGAGTATAAAACACTACTTTTTTTTCTCTAACTTTAATCCACTCTATAAATCCTTTTTCTTCTCAGGTGCTCAAAACCGTGATGTGGTGGGATGTTGATTCCTGTCCTCTTCCTCCCACGTATGATGCCCGCTATTTGGGACCAAACATTAGACAAGCCCTTGAACGGATGAATTTCAAAGGTCATCTCACTATTCATGCTTTCGGGAATACAAATCTTGTGGATGAATCCAAGCTGCTGCAGCTTAGTTCTACTGGGATTTACCTGCACCACATCCCAAGAGGTAAAGTAATTTTTTTTTTTTTTTTTGTGTTTTGTCTTTGTGTTTTTTTTTTAAAAAATTTTAATTTGATAATATCATTTTGGTTTCATTATTAGGCAACAAAGAATCCGCCCACAAAAAGATCATTGTAGATTTGATGTCTTATGCTTTGGACAACGGCATGGATACTAACATCATGTTAGTATCGGGACATCGGGATTACTCCGATTGTCTTCCCAAACTCGCCGCCCGTCGTTTTACTGTATTGCTAGCGCAACCGGAGGAGCATGCAACAAAATCTAGCATCTTTGCGGCAAAGTATGTGTGGATTTGGAGTAGACTACTAGCAGGAGAAGGCGCTCTCACAGAAACCGAAATGTCAGAGCTCTATTCCAAAGCAAAGTAAGAGATTGATGCAATGTCAAAATTTGATATGAAACTTTTTTTTTTTTGACATGTGTTTGGTTTTTCTTCTTACTTACGCGTTCCTCTCTTTCACCTTTTCTTTAATTTCGAAAACAGATAGCTAGAGGTTTCACGAAGTAAATTTGGCTCTGACGTGAAGAATAAGAAAGCGATGTCTATCTTGTTTTTGTATTCTCTTAGGTCGGTCTAGTTTTATACTATTTTCTTAGGTCGGTCATGTCATGAGGGGTTATTTTAGCAGCTGGCTAGTGCTGAAGCAGAGAACAATATATTTTGATTATCTTTCTATTATGATCTTGGAAGAAAATACCAACAAGAAGAAAATGAAAACGGTGCTAAAAACAAGAGAGACAAAAGTGAATCGAGGACAAAGCTTAAAATCAAAAGCCAGAGGAATGGACCAAGGAAGAGTAAGACGCGTTCTCGCCAGATGCAGTCGTTTCATCCCGGCTATCTGTTTCTTGTCTTAAACATGGTCTAAATCTGCCAATTCGCACAATTCTAACCTCTTAGTCTTAGTCGAATCCATGTGTGCTTCCCAACAAGATTCTGAAATTATCTATACCACTTTCTCTATCTTCTCCTCTGCCACTAGGATTACGCTTTGAAGGACCGCTGCCACCTTTAAGATGTGGATTGAAAGTGAGAAGAACCTTTGGGTATCGGTGGCCAAGGAATATTGCAAGGCCTGCTTTTAACGTTGTGAAGTCCTTCGAAGGTCTTAGTTCGATGGCTACAGAATCCATGGCACCAGCGTAGAAACTTTGTATGGAAATGTTCAGAATCTGCTTATACCTTTGGCAATTTTTATCCAAAGAGGTAAAATCTTAAACCAACCTCTTGATTCAGAAAGATCTTGCTTCTGAAGATGATCTCAATTGTCTGTGTAAAAGAGAGAGATTAGGACATCATCACCACATAGAAGCTAGAGGTTAATCTACAACACTGTGTGTTTACCTTTAGACCGGGTACCATAACTTTGGTCACGTGTGTTGTAAGAATGTCGTCACACAATGCGGACTCTTTGGACTGTTAGTCGAAATTACTAATCCAGACATCACCTCTTTGCTGTAACAGCGGAACTTTAATAGCTGCACAAACCGTGGGAAAGAGAAAGATAGGTACCTGTATTTGAGAATTGGGATGTCTTATATTCTGAGAGAGAGTATCAAGCAAGATCCGTTCTGTTCTCTCAGCTAATGTCACATGCGGTAATGAGATACATTCAATAGACGACCAGTCGCATTATTTCTCCACCTTTTCCACGGTGAAGGCGTTCTTTCTCAATGCAAGGGACAGTCCCAGCCATACGTTTTTGGCTATCTGTAAAAGATTGAGTGCAACAGGAGCCTTTAATTTTTTCATGTGGCAATCAACTAACAAAGTCGGATTACATATAGAGTGATAGGGTCTAGATTCCAAGATGGTTCCCATAGGTTTTGGTTTTCCATACGGAAAAAGATCTGTACTTGCATATGCAAAGATAGATGGTACTAACCAGCAGAAAGGACATAGCCACACTGGTGCAAAGCTAACGCGACCTCTCCAGCTGCCAATGTTGCACCATGGCGCATGCACAAATCAGTTGAAAGGGTACAAGGACTCGAGCACATAGTTGGAAAAGTGCTTAGGCTCGTACTTAACAAGAGCAGCAAGAGCTTATGCAGCAAAGTTCTCTTAAGCATTTATCCTGATATAAGAAGATTGAATAATTAACATACTATGAAAGCTACAACTAGGAACAATGATTTGATACAGTTCCCAATCAAGCTATTGGCTCTAGTTTATGGGTAGTATGTTCCACATTAGATACAAGCAGGGCACTAAATAGATATTAGTACTGTAGATAGTGAGAGGTAATCCAATGTCAAATAGTGTATAAGATAAGCATACCCAGTGGCAGATCTTGTTGTAGAGTAATTCATCCACAAAACAAAAGGATATAGATACCCGAGCAACGGAAACAGCAAGAGTTCACCCGAGAAGAAAGGGAAAAATAATCAGCTATGTCAATCCCATGGAAAGCAGCGGCAGCAGATCTTCTACAGTTGACCTGATAAAAGACATCAATAAATTTACGCAACGAAGAGATCTACAAAATCACAATTCTTCAAATCAAGTAAGAAACGAGGACGAAATTGTAGTAAAAAAAAGGGATTAGTACCTCGGAACCCTACTATCATGTAAATCTGGGGCAAGCTGATCCAGCACATTTTTCATATCTTTTGTGGGAATAGGCGCGCCCAAATGCCCAACAAACATAGACAGCTGCATCACGGACATGAGATACAACACCGTGTGGACCTCGGCGAACATCATAATGAAGTGCCTGTAAGTAATATTTACATGTAAATGCATAGAACTTCTGCATAATTTGGGTGTGTGATGCCATTGCTTCGCGTGTGCTGACTAGAGAAATAAGTAATCATGTGGATGGGATAGAGGACGACCTTCACAATAACTGGAACAACTTGTGGAAAACTTCTAGGCAGCAATAACCCTCTACGAGCCAGTTCAGCTAAGGCCGAACAACCCCCATGCCATGAACCATCGCCCTGAATACCATGAAATTCACAATAACTGTCAGCTAGATATTGAATTCTTGTAACTGGAATTTAAGTACATGCAAGCCATTGCTGCCATATATCCAATACGAGTACCTCTCCAGGTGAAAACAGCTACAAAAACAGATGACAACACCTCTTCAGACAGAACAGATGTTAGTCGTCAAGTTACAGCAGACCAACGAACCACAGTGTCCTATAAAGTTTAAAAAAAAAAAAAAAAAAAGAGTAAAATGTTAGAAGGACGATGCTTGCGAATACTAGTGACATGTGATATTGTCTGGTAGGCGGCTGAAAGTTTCATGTGGGTGAAATTTCACATTGGATATCAATACAGGCTCATCCCTGCATTAAGTGACATGTAAGATATTTATAACATTGAAGATTTGTTTGAGTGTCATCTGGTTACTCTATTTTAAAACTTGGTACAATGTGCATACATACTCAAAATTATTGTGTGGGCACATAACTAACTACCTCAAGTTATCAGTCCCAACAGTCTTTAAAGATACGGGGTCCCTCAAACCAGAGAGTAACATTTCAATAATCTCTTCTAAGATTTCTGGAACATCCATATTTTCATAACCACATAGAAGCTATAGGTTAGATCTACAACACTGTGTCTTTACCTTTAGACAGGGTACCATAACTCTGTCACGTGTCTTGTATTCCTGAAGTATCCAGAGAATGTCGTCACACAATGCGGACTGTCGTTCTTTAAGGTCTTTAGCTTCTTCACCTTCCCTCATATACTCCAGCAATGCAAAGGAGCGAAGCTTTACTAAGTGAATCCTGTAATCCTCCAATCGAAATTACTAATCCAGACAGCACCTCTTTGCTGGAACAACGGAACTTTAATAGCCGCACAAAACGTGGGAAAGAGAAAGCCGGAACCTACAAAGGAAGACAACAACTCATAGCCATATACATAAATCCACTAAAATAAACGACGAAGCAACCAAGTGTGCTTACTTACCGCCCATTGTAAGCCAGCTTTGTTGGGAAGAATCTCTTCCAATTTTTCTCTATGAGGAATGAATGGGACGGAAATCCTTTCGTGATACAAAATCCTTTGAAGAACCTTTGCAGCTGTTTCTCTTAATTTATCCATTTTCTCCACTCCTTGCTTCACGATACCTCCAATCAGACGGAAATAGTTTCGTGATAGAAATTCAAACAGTAAGAAAAACCGATTATCCAAAATCTACAAAAACCCATCAAACACAGAGACTTTATTTTTTTTTCTTCTTTTATAAAAAAACAGTAACTAAATTTTCTATTTTGAGAACAGAGAATTCCAAAATTCGTAAATTTGCCTCCATTTTATGAAAACATTGTTCAGCCAAACACCAACATATTAAACACACACACATCAGCTAAGAAGTTATAACTCACTTGCAAAATTTCTGGGTCGAGTGAAGCTGCAAAGAAGAAGATTAGGTCGAGCGGAGAAGCAAATACTTACAGACGCCAAGCTTGTTGTTATTCAATTCATGTGGCCTTCCAAGCTTGTTCCAGTATTTTGTTTGGACACAAAGAATATGTTTCTCCTTATCTTGAATAACTTCAAAACCAGCTTTTTTTAATTAAAAATTTTGATAATAAGGGCTTCTAAAGGCCTGGCCCATTAACTAAACCAAAACGTTGCGTTTTATTCTTCCTCGATAAGTGTGCCACACGTCTGACTTAACATCCGTTACGGAGGTAGTTGACGGCGTTAAATTATAAATACACGTGTTAAATAGTTATATACACTTTGAAAACAGAAAACAACGATTCGATTCTCGTAGCCTGGGTGGTATCTAAGAGGCCGATGCATGCCGGAAGCATAGCCGGACATGAAATCGCCACGGAGGCCGATGCATGCCGGAAACAGAGCCGTCCACCATCATTAGAGAAAATGGTCGATGACGGAGCCAAAATCCGACCCCCCCCCCCCCNCCCCACACAAAAGGAACCGGTGTTAGACGGAATGAAACGGTTAACCCACCGGACAACCGTGTCAGAACATAACAGCCGCCGGAAGAAACCTTAGATGAGAGTTTCTCTCTCTGGAAAATTTAGAGAGAGAAGAGAGAGAAACTCCCCGCAGTCACCATTCATACCCTTAGTCTTTTGGTGAAAAAAAATTAATCAGAAATGAAGAAAAATGGTAAGATCTCCTTATATAAGAGACTGAATAAAAAAAACATTTCCTGCTCAATTTTTTTTTCTTTTTTCCCCTCTCTCTCTCTCTCTCTCTCGGTTGCGATTGAATCGACGAAACCATTGATGAATTTGGAATCAGAAGCTTGAAGGTTGGCTCAATCATTTGAATCAATTGGAATCAGAAAGGTAAGTTTCTTAGTACAATTGTTTGAATCGGAAATTGTTTTATGATTAGGGTTCTTTGATTTTGGATAAATGAGGGTTATTTGAAGTTTATTGGAAAATTAGGGTTTTTGTTGTGCATGTGTTCCAAATTGATCATTTTATTTGATATTGTTAGTGAAATTGATCATTTCAATGGAGTGGCAAGACTGCTTGTAAAATAAAAATCTCTTTTTTTATTCTCTCTTTCTCTGTTTTGAAATTAGAATTGAATCTGATATCAATCTTTGTTTTTGGGGGCGGGTTTGGATTTTATGTGAAACAGAGTGAAGATGGAAGTAGATGTTCCAGTATCCGTAGCGTATAATTTCTACTTGGATCATGAATCTTTTCCTTAATGGATGCCTTTTATTTCATCCGTAGAGGTAAAAATTTTGATCTTGAGATTTCAGAAGAGGTTCTTGCTTGTTTTTTAGATTATAACTTGGTTTAGTGTTGTTGTTTTCTGTTGTTAGGTGTTATAACTAGGTTTAGTGTTGTTGTTCTCTGTTCTCTGTTTGTGCGTTAAACTGTTGGCTTTTTGTTTTTGTTGTTGCTTGTTGCAGCCTACTCCTAATCAAAAGATTCATTGAAGATCTCTTGAAGGTCTTCCTAATAAGTAATCAAAGAGACCAGTAATATTCAACTGTTTTTCTTCTTATCTTCTCTCTTATCTAATTGAGCCTAACATTTGAATTTAATTTGCAGAGAGACACACAACAAATAACAGAGATTACAAATTGCAGAGGTTCTTGCTTGCTTTTTAATTTGCAGAGGTTCTTCTTATCTTTTCGCTTAAGTATTTTTAGAAGATAAGAAGAACCCTTTTTAAGTATTATATTCGATCTTGAGATTTCAGAAGAGGTTCTTGCTTGCTTTTTAGATTATAACTTGGTTTAGTGTTGTTGTTCTCTGTTGTTCTCTGTTGTTAGGTGTTATAATGAGTTTAAAATTGTTATTGTTCTCTGTTGTTCTTTGTTGTTAGGTGTTAATAACTTGAGGATTTTAAAATTGATTCGCACAAGGACGCCAAAGAAAAACATCTTTACAAACTCATCTTTTACATGAGTTTATCGTATGAAGCATCTTTCAAATGTGAGTATATAAACACTAAAACACATCATCGTTTCTCTACATTTTGTCATATCAGTAAGTAAACTACAAAAATTCTAAGAGTACGTGAGTAATATATATATAGTTTATTTTCCTGGATCATATATTATGAAGAATAACTCTCTCTCATGCGTTTTGTGCTCTATCTTGTAGCTAACTGTATCATATGAAGTCCCTGCGCTATTAACCCCCATGGCATCGGTGAGTAACTTCTTACCTTTAAAATCTCTATGTGACGCTGAATGTTATATATAGACTGTTTTTCTTATTACCTTATAAATTTCATGAATTCAGGCTACCTCTTAGGCCATGAGTCGAGTGTGTGAATGAAGCTACCTCTTAGGCCATCAATGAAGGTAATTTATTATCCTTCTCTTTTTAATTTATTTGGTGTTAGTTTAGGTATGAGTCTTGATTGTTACAGTTTCTAGGTCCTATTCTTGAAAAATCTTCTGATGTACTTATCAAAAGATAAAGAGCTGCTGTTGTGCTAATATTTCTTTGTGGTTTCTCTCTATTTAGACATCGAGACTAAATCAGATACAAGTTTGGCTGTAGCTGTTCAGACACTATCAGATACAAGTTACGCTTTTGTTTTTTTTGAGGATATGATAGATTCTTGCCGTAGAACAACTAAATTTGGAAACATGACGGATTTGTAAAATATAACATGAGGCAGATACATGATTTCCGAAATCTCTATTACTCAATCCATAAGTTGTCCTCTGCTTCAGTTACTTAAAAAACTCATTCACTCGCCTATGTTTTTCAGGTTATGTTATTGGGGAGGTTGCATCACCGTAATTTAGTGAACTTGGTTGGCTATTGCGCAGAAAAAAGACAACACATGCTTATATATGTTTACATGAGTAAAGGAAGCTTAGCTTCTCACTTATACAGTAAGCAACTACCTTTTTCTACATACTAGACCAATCTGCTATGCATTAAGTGAATTGTCAGTCCAATGTTCAACTAGTTTGTTGCATATTTTATTAAATTGATGGTTTAAACTCCTGCAATTAATGAGTCTAAAGATTTGAGACACTGAAATGCTTTTTTTGATACATGCGAAAAACATGAACCGCTGAGCTGGGATTTGAGAGTATATATTGCTTTAGACGTAGCACGCGGTCTAGAGTATCTTCACGATGGAGTAAGCTACTTGCTAAAACCATCCACCATTTGAATGCATCTCTTAGAAATTACAACTTCAAAACTCATTTACTATTATTTTGGCAGAGGAGAGAGCCCCGAGACTGTGGAAATGGAACGCGGTGATCTCTACTTCATACGCTACAAGATTGTTAAAGGAGCAATCATATCTGGCCAAATTGACTTGATCTGAGCTCAGTCATGGATTTTTCACTCAAATCTCTTTCCATAGCCATAAGTGAAAGATAGTGCTACCATTGTTCATTATGTCATGAACCTGATTTACTTGAGTTGTATAGTGGATTTTTCTATATTGTTCTGAGTTTCCTAATGTCTTCATAAAAAAACCTAATTAAAAACTCTAAATTATTTGGAGCAAATCAGTATTACAATTAGTCATTTTCTCCATTTATGAATTGTACTTCTATTGTAATATGTATTAATGTTTTTATTATGTTTTGTATGTTTAAAAATAAATTAAATGTAATATTTTACTGATTTTATAAAATCTTAAATGTTTATACATTTATACTACTTTCATTCTATTTAAAAATTTTAAATTTTAAAAAATAATATTTCATAATTAAGAGATCCAAAATAAGAACCTCCCATTGGAGGAGAAAAATTTAACTAAGAGATCATGAGTTCTTATATTCAAAACTTTACAAAATTAATTCATAAAAAATTCAAACAGTGTTTAACAATTAAATTATATTAAATTATATTAAATTCAAACAGTGTTTAACAGCGTTAAAATAATCTAAAATTAAATTATAAACAACCAAAAGTTTTGCCAAACATTCATCATTATGAATATCATTATATATTGCCAAATGTCAAAAACATTTCACAACTTATTCATAGAATATTCTAGAGAATTTGTTAAAAATGCCCCTTTTGATATATTCCTTTTCAAAAATATCCTCTTTTCTGGCCATTTTTATTTTTGCCCTTTTTTAATTTTTAATGACTATTTTACCCTTAGATAAAAATTATTTTATTCAATAAAAAGAAAAACAAAATTTTCCCGCCAAAAAATTTCTGAAATATTTTTCCGCCAAAAATTTTTCGAAAAAATTTTCCCGCCAAAAAATTTTTGTCAAAAAAATTTTGACAAAAAATTTCGACAAAAAAAATTTCCCGCCAAAATTTTTCCCGCCAAAAAAAATTTACAAGGTTTTTAAAAGGTTTTATAAGGTTTTTAAAAGGTTTTAAAAGGTTTTAGAAACTTTCTACCTTATAAAAGCCTTATAAACACCTTATAAACACCTTGTAAAGGCTTTTACAAGATTTTTTAAAGAGTTTTAAAAGGTTTTTTAAATAACTTGTAAACGCTTTTACAAAATTTTTAAAGAGTTTTAAAAGGTTTTTAAAAGGTTTATAAAAGGTTTTCAAATAGTTTTTTAAAAAAAATTTTAAAAGGTTTTTAAACACCTTGTAAACGCTTTTACAATGTTTTTAAAAACCTTGTAAAAGTTTTTATAAGATTTTTAAAAGGGTTTTAAAAGGTTTTTAAACACCTTGTAAACGCTTTTAAAAAGTTTTAAAAGTGTTTACAAGGTGTTTAAAAACCTTTTAAAAGCATTTACAAGCTTTTTAAAAGCATTTACAAGGTTTTTAAAAGCGTTTACAATGTGTTTAAAAACCTTTTAAAAACCTTGTAAACACTTTTAAAAACTTTTAAAAGCGTTTACAATGTTTTTAAAAGGTATAAATTTCAATATTTTTGGCGGGAAAAATTTTCGTTTTTGGCGGGAAAATTTTTTTTTTTGGCAGGAAAAAATATTTTTTCGGGAAAAATTTTCGATTTTGGCGGGAAAAAAAAATTTTTGGCGGGAAATTTTTTTGGCGGGAAAATATTTCCGATTTTGATGACTGTACATTCTTGTTGTCACTCAAAAAAGGGTAATTTGGTCATTTTGTATATAAAGAGGGGTAGTTTTAAAAATGGTCAACATGAAGAGGTATTTTTAAAAAGGGGTATGGAAAAAGGGGCATTTTTGAGAATGCCCCAATATTCTACATGCAAACAACTCGTCAAAGCGTCATCTTATTAACATCCACATACAATTTAACTCTAAGTTTTACCACCAAAAATGTGTTCATACACCAAAAAAATATTTTATTGTTAAAGTATACTCTTTATCACCACATACAAAATGTGTCTATGAACAAATTGATCCAATTTTATGTCTCTTTGCTTTCACTTTAACATAGTTCCTTTAACCACTAAAGTTGTTTTGTACCATAGTTTTTTTAACTATTAAAAATTTTTACTCAAAAAAAAAACTTAGAAAAAGTATCTCCACTATTGCAATTAGTTTATAACCAACCCAATAAAAATTGAGAAATTAGAAAAAAATATTTTTGATATAATAAAAATAAAGTTGAAAACTATAAGCACAATGACATATGAGACTTAGATAATTCATAGATATAAATAGAAACTAAAAATACTACAACATAATATTTTTTTTTTCAAAATTTGTTTTTTGATATTACATATCTTTAACATAAAAAAAAATATTACAAAATTTTATTTTAAATCATCACAGATTTCTAATTTGAAAATCAGATTGAAGTAAATAATGTAAAATCTAAAAATACTACATTAAAAAAAAATAAAAAAATATCAGGAAGAAGGAATATAATCAAATACTAATCGTTCAAATCCTTAACTGAAAATAAAATTTTAATAAAAACATATAAAATTTTAATTTATATCATCACCGATTTGTAATTAATAATGAAATTGTAATAAATAATAGGGGGTAAAGCGAAAATGCCCCTTTCTCCATTCTACTTTTTAAAAATGCCTTTGGGAAGCGTCCATTTTTTAGGGTACTTTTTTTGGGTGAAAAAGACAACTTTGCCCTTAATGAAGGAAACCTAATTTTCTTCTCTTCGCCGCCTTCTCTCATTCTTCCTCAATCGACGATTCTCGATCCTTCTTCACGTCGTTCATTGGCGATTTTCGATCCTTCTTCGCGGCGATTTTACGTTTTTGTCTCTCGTACCCGTAATTCCCAACATCGATTCCGGTTCTATCGCAAGCAGATTCCTTCTTTCTTTGTTTCTTTATGGGTTTGTCAATTTGGACTATCGCTATCAATTTGGACTATCGCTTTTTAAAATTTAGGGCTTTTAAATTTCTTTGATATCGATTTGGAATATGTAAACTCTTTTAAATTTGGATTTATGTTCTCGTAAAACAGTTTTTAAAAGCCCCTTGTTAAACCATTTTCAAAATCCAGATTCAGATCTGACGCAATCAAATCGATAAATGTGTTTGATATGGATTTGAAATTAGTAAAGTCTTGTAAATTTGGATTTTTGTTATCTCTTGTAAAAAACTTTTTAAAAAGTCCCTGTTAAACCATTTGATATCAATTTTCAGATCGGTCGTAGTTGAATTATGTCGATAAAGTGTGTTGATAAGACGAATTCATATCGATAAAATGTGTTGTTGATTTTTAAAAACCCTTTTAAATCTCTTGTAATTCCGTTGAAAACTTTAATTAAGTGTGTTTCTTTAACAGATGGCATCAAGTGATTTTGAAGCCCTTGAACTACCAGAAAGCATATATGATATGGGTTTTGAACCAATTGGTGGAGCAAACATATGTCAACATTCAGACTTAAGCCTAGTTGACAAAGTTGAAAATGTATTAGGAAAAGAATCTCTCACGAAGCTTCAAGCTTCCTTCCTTGGGCCTATCATCAATCTTTCGGCCAGAGACATCAAATTTTCTGGGAAATTATTCCACTACTTGATGCTGAGAAGGCTGAAGACAAGAGGGAGAAACTTATGGTTTACAGTCGACATGCAACCTCTTCGGTTCTCCATGAAAGAGTTCTTCCTTACAACAGGTAATTATAAAGTGTCTGCAATGGTTTTTAAATAGTTTTAAAAGGCTTTCAATGGTTTTTTAAAGGGTTTTAAAAGAGTTTTCAAAACCTTTTAAAACCTTTTAAAACCCTTTCAAAAGGGTTAAAAGCCCAATAAAAAGGTTTTCAAAACCTTTTAAAACTCTTTTAAACCCTTTTAAAAGGGTTTTAAATTCTTTTTAAAAGGGTTATAAAACTGTTTTTAATTAAATAACCTTTTAAAACTCTTTTAAAAGGTTTAAAAGGGTTTTGAAACAGTTTTTAATCAATAACCTCGTATATTAGGCAAGTTTGAACAAACTAACATCATTGTTTTATTAAACATAGGGATTCAATGTGAACCTATTCATAGAGAACCAAGGAATAACGGCAAAGATCCAATTAGTGAACCATATTCTTGGGCGGTGAGAGGAGACTACACTTTAACTCAACTTCAATATCGACTATTTAATGAACAGGAGAGGGTGAAGAACCTTTGGATGTCAAAGAAAAGGAATGCCTCACTGCAGTGGTGTTAACATAAGGTATTTTGATGACACCATATTCATTAGAGGAGATACCTCTGTCTAGGCTTAAGCATGCATCAAATTTCGAGATGTATACAGCCTAACCATGGGGCAAAGAAGCGTATAACATTCTTGCTACATGCATTCAGAAATTCGATAAAGATTCTTGGTCAAAAGGTCAGTATAGTGTCAAGGGATTTCCCTTGGCATTATATATATGGCCTTGAGTGCTGTTCCAATTTTTGGTGATACATTTGAGAGAAGATGTAATTTTTCCAAAACATTCTATCCACTGATTCTCAACTGGCACTCAAGTCAATATGCAAGGTTTGATGAAATTGTTGATGCTATTAAGATAGCAACTTGTGTAAGTTTTGAATTCTATTAAAAAGGTAGTTTTGATTATTCATTGGTTATCTTATTTGATGAGTTTTGTTTTGATGAATTTTGATTATTTTGTAGGTTGAAGTCAAAACTATAATTGGAGATCCACAAGAATATAAGCATTTGGTTTATAAAGATGACAATGATTTTGAAGAAGTTATTGGCTTGGTTATGAAAGGCTATAGGTTGAAGAAAGAAGAATGGTCTTCTAGATTAGTTGATATTTACTATGCTATAGGGGAGTTGGGTGACAAAATGGGGGAAAAATTACCAGTCTTTGAGAAACATGAGAAAATGGAGAAAAATTTGTCAGATTCGGAAAAACTTGATATAATCCTCTTTATGTTAGAAAACTTCAATAAAAGACTAGAAGCCATTGAAGAAGCTGTCAAAACCACATCAGAGAAAGATAAGGATAAAGGAGTAAGATTCCAAGATCGCACCTTTTCCCATACATTGGACACTAAACTCTTTAAACTGAGCTTTTTTTTTTCTTTTCCCTTTGCAGTCTCACGAAAATGAAGATGGACAGAATAGAAATGAAGAGGTTATAAATGAAGAGGTCAATATTTATTTTGTAAACGACTTTATAAAAGAGTTAATTAGTCTTTGCTAAGACTTTAAAAGGGTTTTAAAAAGTTTTAAAAGTTTTCTGTTTTAAAAGGGTTTTCAACGGATTTACAAGAGATTTTAAAAGTGACTTACAATGTTTTTAAAAACTGGTGTCAAAGGTGACTTAAACCTTTTAAAACCCTTTTAAAACAGATTGTAAAACCTTTAAAATGATGTTGTTATATGTTCTTTTGTTTTGTTGCAGGCAGGCAAACAAAATGTTGATGGAGATATTGCTAGAGAAGATTTCGTAGAAACCCCGTCTGCAGATTCTGTCCGTCCGTCAAACACACAAGATGGGAGCTACGCTGGAGATAATGAAAACACCCAAAAAACTGGTGGTGATGATGGTAATTACTTTGAAGAAACACCAAAAGTACATTGATTTAGTATTTTTATAAGTTCTCAAATACCCTTTTAAAAACCTATTGTAAACCACAATTGTTATCATCTTTGAAGGATAAATCTCCTTCTCCACGTCCTTCTACACCAAAATTTGATATTCTTTCTGAAGAAGATCATGATTGTGGAAAAGATAAAAGCATGGGTAAAGAGAAGGGAGCAAGCAGTAAGAAGACAGTTTTGAGAGAGAAAAAACAGGTAAATCATTAATTTTTTATATAGTTTTTATGAGTATATTAAAAGATTTCATCAAGTAAACCAAGCAATGATGAACTGCAGAGAAAGTCTAAGCAAAGCAATGGTGGTGATGATGATGTTACTGATATGCTCAAATTTACCCTAGAGCTACTCTCTCAAATTAAGAGATCAATGCAGTACTTAGGGGTCGAATTCCACAGAGACTCAAGACTACACAATAAATTATAGAGTTTTTCAATTATGCTAAACAGATTAATTTGAATTAAAATAAAAGCAATGCAAAATATAAAAGTTGTTGTAAATTCAGAAAATCAAAAAGCTAGGCCTAGGGAATTTCTCAGGAAATTATGAAATATTAAATCAATCAATTAATTAGGATTCAATCAATTAAGAACAGATCTAGAACTCTAAACACTTTTGTAAATTAAATCAGTTCTCACTGCAAATAATATCTAAATTTAAAACCAGAAAATCCAAATCTCTTTGTAAAATTCTAGGTTAAAAATCAGCAATAAAATCAGGTTTAGATTGTTCACAAAATTATTAAATCAAATCTCTTTGCAAGAAATAATTTTGCTCATCAAAAGGTTTTATCAGGAAAACAATTATATTCTCATATCAATTTATTTTCCTAAAGTATTAATTCTAGATGGCCAATCAAGGATTAATATGAAGAACAACCTAAGATGAAGATCTAGAAAGATAATGAATCCTAAATAAACAGATCTAATAATTCATAAAAATCCCTGTGAAAAACCCTAAACCTAACAAACAAATTACTCAGACATAATCAATGAAGAACAAGACATAATTCTGAATAATATGCAATTGAAATTAAAAGAGTAAGGAAGGAGTTTAAGAATTCTTCTCTCAAAGCAGTTCAGATCTCTCTCCCAAAAGCTCTCAAAATCTCACAGGGTTGCAGAAAAAAAAAACTCTCTAGAATAAAACTTACGGGTTTGGAAAACCTAAAAACTATATATATATGTCCTAAAACACGTCAGGGACTTATGTTGCAAATATGGAAAACTTTGGGGCAGATTTGTAAATTTTCCAAAACTTGGGTCTTGAGTCGGCAGAGATGAGTGTCGATCGATGCCTCCTATCTTGGTGTCGGTCGATGCTCCTGCTTTCATCCGAGACCAAATTGATTCTTCAAGATTTATGCTCCAAAACATCCAAATTGCTCCATTTTGCTCCTTTCATGCCAAAATCCTAGAAAACCTGTAAAGACTCAAAAACAATCTAGAAACAAATGAAAAGACACTAAAAGACTCCTTATATCATGGTTAAAAACCATAAAAACCATGATATATCAGTTACGAACAGAAAAGAGGTTAGTATCTAGTTGTATAATATTTTACATTTTATTAATGTTTACAAAAAATTTTGATTTTCTTGTGGCACTACAGAGGAAGAAGCGTAAACCAAGTGACAATCCAGATGCTGATATTCAAGCTAGAGAAGGGGTATGTATCTAACTTAATAATTTCTATGAGATATTTAAATTGTTTTCCAGTGTATCGATATAAAATGCGATATTTTTTTTGTTTTGTACAGCCACAGAAAAAGAAGATTAAATATGATGATGTTGGTGGTGTGCAAAGAAAAAGTGAACGAAATACAGTCCCTTCTATTCACACTCAGCCGCCTTACACGGCCGAGAAGAAGAAGCACCCAATACTTTATCCTTTTTCCAAAGTTGATAAGACCCGGTTAGAAATATTTAATGACTGGAAAAATTTAAGGAAAACAAAGTAAGTTTTAGTTTCTAGCAACAAAAGTAAAAGTTCAATTAGTCTTTTATAGACGTTTTAAAATATGTATTCATGGTTTTATAAGTATTCATGGTTATTCTGTTTATTTTTGGATGTAGGCAACTAACAATTATGGGTAAAAAAGTTGATGCCAGGTGGTTCACAACACTAGAGACGCCAGGGAAGTCGTTAACAACAATGGTATGATTACAAATCATAAGGTTTTACAATTTGTTGTTAATGTTTCATGGGGTTTTTAAAGGTTTTAAAGAGTTTTAAAAGGGTTTTTAAATTTCAAATTTTGTTCTAACCCGGTTTTGTTGTTGTTTAGCATGTTGATACAGTTGTGAAGTTATTAAGCAAAAGAGAAGAAAGTCATCCGGAGTTCTATAAAAGCAAAGCATTGACGTTGGCGGCTCTACAAGAAAATCGTGTATTTATAGCATAAGAAAATAGCGTTTTAACGCTTTATGCTATGTTAAATAAACGTGAAATTATAGATAGCGTTTATTTATAAGTAGACGCTATAAATGTATCGGTCAAACTTAAAAATTTTGACGCGGAAAGTTTTTGGGTTTCGCGGGTCTCAATTAATAGCATATCTCATAAAAAACGCTATTGAAATGAAAAGCGGGAATATATTTTTTATTGCCCGCCTCACCATTTGGAAAAAAAAAGAAATAAAAAGAATACTCACTCCTCACCTACTCACTCGTCTCACATTCTCAAAATTTTGGGTTCTCTCGACTTCTCACCTACTCACTTGTCTCACCTTCTCAATTTTTTTCAGTCTCTAATTTCTCAGTTTTCAATTTCTAATCTCACTTCTTGATTTCTAAGGGATTTGTTTGGCCTCACTCGTTTGATTTCTCATTGGTTTGGTTTCACTTGGAGCCTCACTCGTCGGATCTCTAATCTGTCAAGCCTCACTCGAAGCCCCAGTCGTCGATTTCTGAAAACCAAAGGTGATTAATCGAATCGAATCGACGACTGTTTCTTTAATCGAATCGACGACTGTTTCTTTTTTCTTCCTTCGTTTCTTTTGTTTAATCACTGTTTGGTAATCGATTTGTTTCTTTTGTTCTTTTGCATGCAGATTTCAGGATTCGATCTGATTCGATCTGAGTTTAAGGTACTGAAAATTTACTTTTTCTTTCTTAATATTGTTCTAAATTTTCGTTATGTGTGGGAATATAGATCTTTCTTAATATTGATGTAATTAGATCTTTTCGTCTAATATAGATCTAAATTTTTCGTTTTGTGTGGGAATATAGATCTAATTAAATTTGCGTTTTCGTTCTAACACAGTTTTTTTTTCAATTTTACAGAGATTTTTGTAAGTTCGCGAAGAGTTAAGATCTTTTCATCTGGTGAGTTATTATTTAGGAGTTTAAGTTTTTTTATTAAGTTCTTGTTCTCTTCGATTTGTGTTTTTGATTGACAACCCTGTGTTCGTGGTCGATTCAACAATGTGTTCGTGGTCGAGTTTTGGTGGTTTTGTAAGATGGACAAGTCTTGGGTCTGGCTTCCAAGGTATGAACTTGTCTTTTTTTCTTTTTTCTTTCTGTTACATGTTTTTCCTTTTATGAGAATTAACCTTTGAAATTTTTTTCACTTGAAGGGCCAGCCTTGAGTTTCAGATAGGGGCAACTAATTTTGTGCATGCATCTGCACTGAGATTGGGTAATCCTAGTGACATGTTCTGTCCCTGTATAGATTGCCGCAATATATGCCATCAGCCGATAGCTACAATGTTGGATCATTTAGTGATTAGGGGCATGGATCAGAAATACAAGAGAAATTCATGTTGGAGTAAGCATGGGGATATTAAGACTGATAAGTGAGCGGAAGATCCGAAAGTTGAGTTAGATGTTTATGACTTGATTAGGACAGCTTTCATTGATGGTGATTCTCAACCTATGAGCTACTTTGGAGATCAGGCAGATGTTGTTGATGGTGGTAGTGAAGAGTCTGAGTTTAGGAAGAAGCTCGATGATGCTGAAACTCCACTATACTCCAACTGTCCCAACTACACGAAGGTGTCTGCAATTATGGGGCTTTACCGCCTCAAAGTCAAGAGTGGAATGTCAGAGAACTATTTTGATCAGCTGCTGATGATGATTCATGATATGCTTCCCATGGATAATGTTCTCCCGCAATCAACATATGGGATAAAGAAGTTCCTGAAGATGTTTGGCTTCGGATAGGATATGATTCATGCATGTAAGAACGATTGTGTTCTATACCAGAAGGAATACGAGGCTATGGAAAGCTGTCCAAGGTGTAGTGTATCAAGATGGGAGAGGGATAAGCAAACTACGTAAAGGTTGAGAAGGTCGTTAAACATGACGCTTATTTGTGGAGACCTACTGATGATATGGTCTTGATGGGTGATGCACTTGATGCCTTCATCGCATGGCCAATAAAGAAGATATTGCTGACTAGTATTATACATCCAACAAGATCATCATCACCAATAGCAACATCACCTGGGGTAACAATTCTATCTAATGCTTAAGTTTATATTTATTGTTATTGGTGATGGTCACTTCTGATATAAGTGTCTGAATTGTTTGGATTATAGACTGTAAGTTGCAGCATCAACACCACCAAATCAGATGGAAAGAAAAAGTGCATGCTGTTGGATTGTAATAATTCAGGACAAGTAGTTGCAGAAGGCATGGTTTGTTCAACCAATCCAGACGACAAGATCCACTTTGTCCCCTTAGGTCCAAATGCTAGCAAGGTATGGATAGAAGTATCAAAGATTGGAGATGCAAAAGTGTGGAGACCAAATTCAGAAGTGGAGTTAGTTTCTGATGCTTTAGGTACAACAATTGCGTGGCCCAATGATAAACTTGTGTTTTTGTGAAATTGTGGTGTACTTTGAGCTTGTGTGGTTGGATTTTGATTTATTAGTTTATGCCTTTAGAACATTGTAAACTTTGATTTCAATTAATGTGTTTAGGATTTTAATGGTTTAACCTTTTATATTTAAATACATAAAATAATAAAGTAATCAAAAATCAGTTAAATTGATGACATAAAAATAACATAATGCGAATGCTATTTGAAAAAATAATTATAACATTAAGTAACGCTATTAAAAAAATTAAAATAACAAAACAATATTGCTATTATAAAAAGGAATATAGCACGTGTACAAACGCTATTTTATATTACCAATAAATAGCATGCTAAAAAGCGCTATCTAATGTGCCGGATCTATTATCGCGGTCGATGATAGAGCGTTTACTAAAACGCTATCATACCGTTCGATAGCGTTTTTCCGATGCTAAGAATACACGATTTTCTTGTAGTGCGGGAGCATCTTTTTTGAGAGAGATTGATGAAAATTACTCCATATTCATTGACGACAAAGATGAATATGAGTTCCCTGAAGAAGGTTTTGGTCAACTCTTCAAGGAAGCACCTACAAACAAAATATTGGCGCCAATGATGGTTAAGGAAAAGCTTTGGATGCCATTGATGATCAATTTGGAGAAGAGGGAGTTGACTATCTACGATTTAGGCAAGCATTTCTACACTAACAAAATTAAAGATAAACTGGTGGGTGCATATGCTGTTGCAATGCCCTATATTGCCCAGAAGAAATTTGGGATGAAAAATGATACAGAGAAATCTCAATTCAGAATCAGTATTATGAATTGCATACTTCAGGTAAATATTGTTGAGCTTGTTTTCTAGTTTTGTGATATGTTCTCTATAAATACTGTGAACTCTTCACTTTGTTTTTTCTTGATAGGTTGATAAGATTGAAGATAGTGGTGTCTTCATTCTAAAGACAATCGAGTGTTTGGCTATGAGCATTACAACATATGGCAATCTTACAAATGAGTCAATTGGTGATTTATGGCAGAAAATGGCGATTGACATCTTTGCAGGTCAGTGTAGATTTTTAAATGGTTATTTAAACTGGTTTTAAATGAGTTAACAAGTTGGTATTGCAATGTATTTTAAAAGGTTCTAACATCAATTATATTATCTTTGCAGAATTACAAAATAACTAGGATAATGGAAGTTTGCATCTTGCTGGTCTATAAACGTGATCGCAGGAATGGAGTTTTAGCTTATTGCATCAAGAACAATATTTTAGTGTTTTTACTGTGACACTATTCTAAAAAAATGTTAAGTTACTCCTTTATATATATACTTCGTTTCAGTGTAGGTATTTACAATGAAGTTTAAAGCATTGTTTATCCTTTCCGAATCCTTTTAAATTTTTTTTTAAAACTCTTGTAAATCGTATAAAATTCATTGAAATTCCCAAAAAAAAACTCTTTTAAACTTTTAAAATCCGTTTTAAAACACTTGTAAATCCTATAAAATTCATTGAAATACCCAAAACAAAACCCTTTTAAACTTTTTAAAATCCGTTTTAAAACTCTTGTAAAACCTTTTAAATGGTCTTAATACTATAAAACATAATTTATATTTTAAAAGGTTATACAATGTTTTTTTATAATCATATATATGAAAGTAGGTGAACTCTCTCCCTCAGCTTGACACATCAGCACACAAGAAAATGACACATGTAACTCTTAAAATTGGTTCACCTTCTATAGGTTACGTCTATTGGAATAAGAAGGGTCATACCAGAGCGGTGTGCCTGTTTCGAAAATAAATAAACGAGTCTTTGCCTAATAGATTATTGTCCATAAAGGAACCATGAGTTTTGAAGTCATAATTTTTCTAATGATTATTCTTTCAAGACCGAATATTATTTCTCCGAATCATGGAAAAGGGCATACTCCTTTGCATGGTAGATCTTACTACCAAATGATGGAGTGTTTGGGTGCAAGTTTGGTATTGTCTTTTTTACTAAAGCTTATTTGTTGTATATAATGCCATTCTATTTTTATGGTATATGGGCATTTGGTTATATGCTTGTGGTTTGAATTGCTTACCTGTTTCACTAGAAAGTGCTTATGTCCTAAGTATGCAAGATAGATAGTTATTTGATGGAGCAAGAAAGCTCTAACTGCAAGCCATTGTTTATTTATCTATTATTGTTGTCACGTTGATTGGTGTAGTCTCTAATAGAGGGGAACAGGTTTGTGATGGTAAAGGAAGAGGAAAACGCTTCAGAGCTACCACTGCACGTACAAGACCAAATACTGCTTCCCGTGGGTCGAGGCATATATGAGACAAGACGTGCGCTTCTCCATTTGAAATATGGTGGTTGGGTCTATTCTTTATCTCCATTTTTGTAACAACATATCATTAAAAATAAAAATAAAATTTATGATGCATTTTGTTATATTCATTCGAACATTATAATATCAACTAAAAATTTGTGTTCGATCTTAAGTTTATTTCGTTTAAATCATCTTCATTTTGACTCTGATGTGTAGTTTTTTAAAACTCCTTTCGATTAGATTGCTAAGATTCATTTGTTTGAGACTACTCACAATTTGAAATCATTTCACTCGCTTCTACGTTACATGTTTCTTTAAACATCTAATAAGATCTACCTAAGCTCCATCATGCTATTGATGACATTTCCAAAACTTACAATATATAAAATACACTCTCCACTTCAATGTAATTATCGATGGATTAAACTATGTTGGTCATTTATTCATTTTAATTGAATTACTAATACAATTTAAGGAGCAGAAATAAACCTAAAAATAAAAGGAGTTAAAAAATAAAAATTGTTGGAAAAATGAGCATCATTATACAAAACGAACAAAAGGTACACGAAATGTAGAAGACATCAATGTTCATTGCAATATGAAAACAAAAACTGATGTCTATGTAAATTTTAACTTTCAACATTAACGCATGAAAACAAAGATTAGAAGAAAATATCTGCATACAGTATTTTAACAAAAATAAAAAGTATGAAATTTATAAAACTTAAACCGCGCGTAGCGCGGGTATTCATCTAGTAAAGGTGAAAGCCCTAGGCCTAGGACCAATTGTAAAATATAACCCCCCTGTATCAATTGTCCCTAAAAGTCACGGATTCCTCTATAAAAAAGTACAGTTTTCCGTCTGGAAAGTTGAAAGTCGCGAAATTCATTCAAATCTGTATTTGCTTAAATTGGATTCTCGATTTCGTCGGATTGCAGACACGAAGTCGTCGGATTGAAAGTAGGATTCGGCTGATTGGGTTCGCGGGGACTTCGAATTGCCATTTTCTTCGTCGAATTACAGACTCTTCTTCTCCCTCGTTTTTCCTCTCAGTCCTCTATTCGAATTCGTCGTCTCTTCTTCTCCCATCTGTAAGTTTGGTTTGGTACTTAATTTTGACTTCAATTTATATTTCAATATGAATTTTTATGATGTTTTGGTGAACTCGGAATACAAAGGTTGGAAATTTATCAATGTCTTTAAAAAGTTTAATATTGGTTTTAAAATAGGATTTATAAGGGATCTTGGGTGCATGGCATGAATATGTTCTCTGTAAACAATGTTGACATGTTTTGCGATATGAGTATTTTGGAAGATTCTGCGAAGAAACTGTGCTTCCCAAAAGATTAATCACGCCAGACACAGAGGGAGATACATTAAAGAGAGTAACTAAATATTCTTCAGAGTAAGCTGTTTTGGCGACTGTAAAGAAAGCATTAAAAAAGTAGAGTTCAAGAAGTTAGAGAAGTACTTTCTTGGGTCCAATTATAGAATTTTTTAATCAGAAAGAAATCAACTTGTCGAGTCAACTGGTCCACCACTTACTACAGAGGAGGATTATATCTGCGGTAAACGAGCTCTGGTTTGCATTTGATGATCAACCTATGCGATTTTCGCTGAGGGAATTCGTCATTACAACAGGCCTTCTGGTAGGTATTGTTCCATCAGGTACTGTTAAATCAAAAAAAGATTTGTGGATGAATGATAAAATGACATGCAAACGTCTTCTTGATACTTTGAAATTTAAAAGAAAAGACATGAAACCTGAGGAAAGAATTAGATTAGGTGCTTTGTTACTAGTGGAGGGGATATTGATAGCACAAAATCCAGTAGTTCAAATTCCCTTAAGGGGGTGTATTGAATTTGATATTTTAGGAGATTTGCTGGGATTTTAATATTTCAGGATTTTGAGAGATTTGAATGTAATTTTGGGAGATTTTGATATTTTGGCAGAATTTTGAGATTTGGGTTTTGGGATTTAGTGAGATTTAATTATTAAATTTTAGGTGATTTTAGAATATAGAAAGGAAAGAAAAGAATCACATTGGGTGATCAGAAATACATGGTGATCGGAGTACATATGCAATACTCAAAATTCTGTAATGTGTAATGTGTTTTTCATATCTGTGTGATGAGTAGTTTAGCACTTTTTAGCACTATGCAACAAAGGCGTTGCCAAGTTAGCATTTTTAAAGTGGTTTCTACAAAATACAATGCTCTTGTTACTTCTGTTGAGCCGAGATCTTGTTCTCCTATTTTACATCATTCATATTAATGGACGTACAGGGTATTCTGCAGCTGCAGCTCGCTTCTCTATTTTATCATAATTATAACATTTTTCTTCAATTATTCGGATTCTTGAGATTGAGATTTAAGAAAAAAACATACTCAAAGACTTCTAACGCAAGGCTTAGGAAAACACATTAACACATGAACTTAAATATATTCCAAAGAAAAACTTAAAAAGGAGAATGTGAAGAAAGAAACGATGAACATGTATTACTGTCTTCCAGTCTGTTTGTTTTTTCTTAATCCGATCTCCTCCGTCGAATCAAATTACTCTTAGTTGTCGTAAAGGAAACATCATCGTTCAACGAGAGAAAATTAGGTTCAGTATGAGACTTGGCTTTCTCCTTGTCCAGTTCAAGTTCAAGATCCGATATCATCCACTCAAGATTCTTAACCTTTTCCTCGAGTTCTTGGACCCGAGCCACATCAGCATCAAGTTTTTTCTTCCTCTCCGAGGAAAAGGTAACCACCACTTGAAAGAGTAACCACCACTTTACTATTATTGTTTTCCAGTCGCGGAGATGGAAGACGCTCTCCGTTTTCTCAGACTTCTTTTTGACCAAGTTTGAGGTCTCATCAACATGCTCACTCTTTTCAGAGGTCACTGCTTTGGAGAGAGGAACCACCACAAGACATCGAAATCAGCTAAGCTTCAGACAGACCTAGACACGCAGCTCAAGCTAATAAGGATGCTGAACTCAGGAACAGGTTTGACAGACTCAAATACAACGAGAGTGATCTCCGTAACTGGATTACCACAAGCTACACATGTTTGGCTGTGATTTTTAACACCAATTTGATTCGTATAAGGATTTGCTATCATGGGTTCATATAAAGACAAGTTTTTTTTATCACCAATTTGATTTGATTCACGTTTGATGAATTTGATATCATACCATCAAATTAACACCAATTTCATCAAAATGTGAATCAAATCTGCAGTTTTTTTGGGTTTTTTGCAAAATCAAAAGTACCTGAGAAATTTTAAGAATAAGCTGTAAGGATTCTCAAGAGGTTAATTACAAAATGATTTGAAGTTTTGCTTAAGAATCAAGACAGTTTACCTTTGTCTATGATGAAGTTCCAGATACCATCCATTGATTCGATGAACTCGATTACACATAAATTTTTTTTAGGGATTTTCTCAGAGTAAAGAGAGAAGCGTGACGAGAGAAGAGAGAAGAGTGAAAGATAGAAAGAGAGAGAGAGAGTTTTCGTAAAAAAAAATTGCTAGGGTCGAAGAATTTTTTTCTTTTTTTTTGTAGATCGAAGAAATAGTTTGAAATTTCATCTTCAGAGGTGTGATTTTGTAAGACATATTTTTGAACTAAATAAGTTACAAAAGTCTTCTAAAATCTCTTTCAATAGATTTTTTAAAATTTTTGTGATTTTTTGAATAACAGTATATTTGAAGTGAGATTTATAAATTATTGTTTGAATAACAAGAGATTGTAAATGATTTTTATAAATTTCACATTGAATAACATAGGATTTCATATGATTTTTAAAAATCATCAATTAAATAACAGTGGATTTAAGAATATCCCAAAATCTCTTAAAATCTTCAGTTCAATACACCCCCCTTAAATAATTTGCTGAGAGCCAGTAGTTTTGAGAATTACTGCAAGTATCCTTGGGGTGAAATTGCTTACGAATCATTAGTGAGAGGCGTGAAACAAATGACTGTGGGAACGTTGGCAAAGACACAGTATGGAATGGCTAGCTTTCCATATGCAATCCAAATCTGGTTGTTATCTTCAGTTCGCCAGCTAGGGGAACATTTTGGTGTTAGGGAAAGCATTTCAAGCCAAAATCAATATCTCCCACTAATCTTGCAATGGCAAAAGACATCTTCCCCAAAATTCAATGAAATAAAATTTGTTCTTGAGCCTTACAAGGTACTAATACTTCTCTTGAACTTTTTTTTTTGTTTTCCAATAGTTTTAAAACATATTGTAAACCCTTTTTAAAAAATGTTAGTAACGTAATTTTGATTTACAATGTGTTTTAAACTGGTTTACAAGACTTTACAACGGATTTACAAGGGATTTCGAGAGTTATAAAAGAGTTTAAAAAGGTTTCACAATATCTGTATAAGACTTTTGAGATATAATATGACTCGATTTATCTTTGCAGTTTGAAGTGAAAACAATTGTTGGTGATCCCGATGAATATAGCCATTTGGTTATGCCACCGAATGATGAAGACAAGGATTTTGACGAAGTTGTTAAACTTGTAATCCAAGGCTATAGGATGACTAAGGAGGAATGGATTCAAGGATTTATTCAAGTTGAAAAAGGAGAACAAAATAAAAAAAAGCGTGTGAGAGAAGCTGCAGGACCATTCTTGAATCAAACTAACAAAAAAAAAGAATATCTTGTAGTGGGAAAATTGACATGATTTTAAAAACATGTCAACTTACTCACAAAAGATTAGTGAGACTAGAGAATCATGTGGGGATCACTACTGCTGCTGCAACACCACAATGGGAATCAACGGCATTTCAAGAAAAGGAAATACCAGCCTTTGAAACTGCTTTCCAAGAAGAGGAAGTACCAGCCTCTGCAACTACATTTCAAGAAGAGGAAGTACCAGCCTCTGCAACTGCTTTCCAAGAAGAAGAAGTACCAGTCTCTGCCACTGCTTTTCAAGAAGAGGAAGTATAAGCCTCTGCCACTTCTTTTCAAGAAGAGGAAGTACGAGCCTCTGCCACTGATTTTGAAGAAGAGGAAGTACCAGCTTCTCCAAGTGAATTTGTAAGTGAAAAAAAAAACTTAATTCCTTTTAAAATGATTTTAAAAGTGTTTTAAAGAGTTTTTAACAAAATCATATAATTGTTTTCAAAGGTTTTGCTAGTGTTTTAAATAGTATTAAACAAAATTTACAACATTTCTAGGCATCTAAAGAAGAGAATCAAGATTATCAAAATGAGAAACAAACTGACTTGAGAGGGGACCCAAGTGTTATTCCTGAAGAAAATACCCAGGATACTAATGAAAAGATCCACAAGAAGAGGATATGAATAATGATAAGGTATGTGTTACTTGAATATGATCGACAAATTTTAAAACCTTGTAAAAACATATTTGAAAATAATTTACATATGGTTAATGAAAATATAATTATTTATGCAGGATGAGAAGCCTAACAGTGCTGATGATGTATACTCAAGCCAAGAAGAAGCGTACACTGTTATATCGGATGACGAAGAGTGTATTAATATTTCAGATACTGATGAAGACCCAAGCCAAGAAGAAGCTCCAACTCAACAAGAAGACCCAAGCCAACAAGAAGCTCCCACTCAACAAGAAGACCCAAGCCAACAACAAGATCACACTCAACAAGAAGACCCAAGCCAACAACAAGATCACACCAGCCAGGAAATGGGCAGTTGTAAGTTGTTGAATTCTTTATTATAAATGATTTGCCCTTTTGAAAATGACATATAATATTTTGTTTCTTATGTTTGTATTAGTGCAAACACCTACTACGCAGGAAAACAATATAAGTGACGAAGAAATGAAACAAATCGAGAAAGTTATAACTTCTTGGACTAAGCGCGGGGACATCAAAATTATGCTTTCGTCAATGGATGAAGTAAGTTTGAAAAAATCATATACTTGTTATCATAGGCTTTAAATATTAACAAAATTTGGATGTTCTAATTGTAGTATCTTTGGCAAGGGAATAAGTGGGAAAAAGTCTATGACATGGATTTGAAAACTAAAGAAGATGTAAAAAAAAGTAGCAAGGAAGGCAATATTAATTCTTCATCCTGACAAAATTCCTAAAGATGTTACTCCACAAATGAGATACCTTGGTACCCGAATGTTTTCAACATCAAAGGTTAGTGAACCTCGACTTTTGTTAGATTTTATGCATATTTTACTGTTATTTAATATTAATTTAAATTTTTGTTTTCTTTTGCAGGAGTACAGGGACAAATACTTCATGGAAAATCCATAATTTGCAGAATTAGCAAATACCTAGGTTATGGAAGTTTGCATCTTGCTGGTATTTAAACGTGATCGCATCAAGAAGAATAATGAATGGCAAAGTATTTTAATGTTTAGTTTGCAAGTAGATTTTTAAAAATTGTTTTTTTAATGTTAAGTTAGTTCTTTTCACTTGTAAAACCTTTTAAATGGTGTTAATCCTATAAACAGTTTAGTTATACAAGAGTAGTTTGTTCAAACTTGCCTAATATACAAGGTTATTTCTTAAAAAAAATTGTCTTAAAAAAGGGGTTTAATAGGTTTTAAAACCTTTTAAAAGGTTAAATCTTCTAAAACGGGTTAAAATTCTTTTAAGTTTTAAGGGTTTAAAAGAACTTTAAAAGTTTTAAAAACCTTTTAAAACCTTTTAATAGGGTTTTAAAACCTTTTAAACGGGCTTTTGCAACTTTTCAAAGGTTTTAAAAGAGTTTTAGAAGCTTTTGAAAACTTTTTTAAAACCTTTGAAGACCCTTTTAAAACCATTTTAAAAACCATTGAAACTCTTTTAAAACCATTTAAAAATCATTGCTGGTATATAAACGTGATTGCATCAAGAAGAATAATGAATGTAATAGTATTTCAATGTTTAGTTTGCAAGTAGATTTTTAAAAATTGTCTTTTTAATGTTAAGTTATTTCTTTTCACTTGTAAAACCTTTTAAATGGTATTAATCTTACAAACAGTTTAGTTATACAAGAGTAGTTTGTTCAAACTTGCCTAATATACGAGGTTATTGCTTAAAAAAAATTTTTTTTAAAAAAAGGGTTTTAATAGGTTTTAAAAGGTTAAATCTTCTAAAACGGGTTAAAATTCTTTTAAGTTTTAAGGGTTTAAAAGAACTTTAAAAGTTTTAAAAACCTTTTAAAACCTTTTAAGAGGGTTTTAAAACCTTTTAAACGGGCTTTTACAACTTTTCAAAGGTTTTAAAAGAGTTTTAGAAGTTTTTGAAAAAAAATTTAAAACCTTTTAAGACCCTTTTAAAACCATTTTAAAAACCATTGAAACCCTTTTAAAACCATTTAAAAATCATTGCTGGTATATAAACGTGATTGCATCAAGAAGAATAATGAATGTAATAGTATTTCAATGTTTAGTTTGCAAGTAGATTTTTAAAAATTGTCTTTTTAATGTTAAGTTATTTCTTTTCACTTGTAAAACCTTTTAAATGGTATTAATCTTACAAACAGTTTAGTTATACAAGAGTAGTTTGTTCAAACTTGCCTAATATACGAGGTTATTGCTTAAAAAAAAATTTTTTTTAAAAAAGGGTTTTAATAGGTTTTAAAAGGTTAAATCTTCTAAAACGGGTTAAAATTCTTTTAAGTTTTAAGGGTTTAAAAGAACTTTAAAAGTTTTAAAAACCTTTTAAAACCTTTTAAGAGGGTTTTAAAACCTTTTAAACGGGCTTTTACAACTTTTCAAAGGTTTTAAAAGAGTTTTAGAAGTTTTTGAAAAAATTTTTAAAACCTTTTAAGACCCTTTTAAAACCATTTTAAAAACCATTGAAACCCTTTTAAAACCATTTAAAAATCATTGCTGGTATATAAACGTGATTGCATCAAGAAGAATAATGAATGTAATAGTATTTCAATGTTTAGTTTGCAAGTAGATTTTTAAAAATTGTCTTTTTAATGTTAAGTTATTTCTTTTCACTTGTAAAACCTTTTAAATGGTGTTAATCTTATAAACAGTTTAGTTTAAAATGGAGTTTACAACACGAGAGACTGAAATATTTTATTAAATAGAACAAATACAAGATAAATTATTCAAGAGTTTTTAAAATAGATTTGAACTATTTAAGTTCATATTTCAGTTTCCTCTCCCAGCGTATTGGTTTGTCATCTCTCTAGCAATTGGTTCAAACCTTGTCCTATCATATTTGTAGAGGTTGGCAAGATTTTCATTGATCTGGTCCTCATCATTGACCTCTGGTTCAATCAACTTCTCCACTAATCTCTTGAAAAGCAAAATAATCGACATGGGATGCCATAGGCGGCCCTCAACACTCTTAGGTATATGCCTCCATTATCTGCTACGTTTGGGTGGTAAATTTTTGTGACGAAACAAACATACATTATCAAGAACTATTGAGTTGCTGCAAAAACAAGAGTCCTAATACACATGCTTGCTAAAATAAAAAGGGAGTATAATCAAAAACAGATACCTTGGGGGGGGGGGGG
>NC_025689.1:33387552-33419594 GCF_000633955.1 Camelina sativa | reverse complement strand
GGGGGGGGGGGGTGATTTGGGAAATCAGACGGAAAATGAAGACTCATTTTAAACACTCCCCCTTCATAAGGGGTGTTCACCGGTCCGATTAAAGTAGCCTCCCAATGGAAAATGTCGTCATCAACAATTACTAACAAAAAGGCAAACACACTCAATCTCTTTTATCCTTAACAGTAAAACAAATCTAATATGAAGATGTATGCGTTTACCTGCTGTGACGTTTGTCAAATGATCCCTGGTCAAATATTTCAACCTAGACCTTAGATGGCTTGAAGAAAGATGGGCCATTTCTGACGGATTGAAGGAAGAAGGTAATAGGATTTGTCGAATCTGAGAGATGATTTATGCGTTTTCGTGAGACAAAGGTTTGATGTGTAAGTCAAGAGCAAAAAGTATTTATAATACGCGAAGCGTCGCTTTGGTTTACAAAAAGTACCCATTCGGCTTCATAAATACATAATTCTTACCCTTTCAACGCGTAATTATAACCGAACCAAAGCGACGGTTCGCGTATTACCCCTTCAATCAATTACGATTTTATGAGCCTCTGGTAGCGCTGTTTCAAAATCTTACCCCTTCGCTGTTTCGAAGTGACTCTTCGCGTATTAGCCATTAAACGATTTGATTGGAAAGTGGAATAGAAACTTAAGCGATTCGAAATCAAAAGTGGAACGCTGTTTCTCTCTGGGCTTGGGGTAACTGCAAAAATCCTTTATAGTATATTGATTTATCTCCTTCGATGTTCGTAATAAACATTACTAAATTTGACTGAAGATGGTGAAATCGGAGGAAATTTAAGGTTTTTGCAGGGAGAGAGAAAAGAGAGAGAGAGAGATGAAGAGGAGTAAGAGGAAGGGGAAAGGGAAGGGGAAGAGAGAGAGAGAGTGTGGGGTTTATATGATTTACAAGAGTATATATGGTTTTTAACAGGTTTTAAAAAGGTTTTACAAGTTGTTTATAATAATTTAAAAACAGTTTGACTTGCTTTTTTAAAGGCATTACAAGTTCCTTGTTTATAATGATTTAAAACAGTAAAATCTGGAAGAGAAAAAAACCTAAGAAAAAAGAGTTTATAACACCACAGACTGAAATATTTAATTAAAAAGAACAAACTCAAGTTGAATTAAAGAGAGAGAGAGAGAGAGAAAGAGAGAGAGAGAGAGAGAGAGAGAGTGAGTGAAAAAACAGACCTTTTTTTTTTAAATAATAAATAATAATATAATAAATAAACTAACAACTAGTGGTTCCATACCCACTAGCCACCTAACCACAATCACAACCAACAGCGGAAAAAAAACCAAATACCAATCAATATCCAATAATAATCCAATAAAATAATATAACCAATAACATCAACAATATCCAGTATTAACTTCCAATCCTAACTAATGTCTCCAAACAGCATAAACCAATGAACCAGCAATCCTAAGCAACATTCTAGGATTCAACTCTAGCAACCTAACAGAAGCCAGACAACCAAGCGAACCACTAGAACATCCTCCTCTTCATTGCCTTGATTCCACAGTCACACTTTGCCTTTACCTGTACCACAAATACATATTGCAATGCATGAGTCTTTTATAAACACTCAGTAAGGCAATCCTCCCATCTACTGGGCTATACACAAAAGCAATAGAGTATCAATAACCATCACACAACAATCAACAAACGGCAAATAACAAACCAAGACTTAGCATCGACCGATGCAACACATGCATCGACCGATGCCAAATGGGGAAGCATCGATCGACGCAGAAGCTGCATCGACCGATGCAAGTGTAACTTGCATCGACCGATACCCAGTCTGCATCGACCGACGCATGTTCGATGTAACACGAAAACCCTAGAGTTTTACGCGCCGTCCTCGCACTTGCATCGACCGATGCAAGATATGCATCGATTGACGCAACGTCGAGCACCGTGATTTCCCCGAAGCTTCTCGCCGGATCTTCGTTCCTACAACCACAAAACTCGATCCCAAGCCACAAGAAAGCTTCCTAACGTCTATAGCAACGATCTAACAAGTCTAACATCACACAAAAAACAGATTAAAGAGTCCTCTAGCTTAGATAAGCCATGGTCATGCACTTACCTTTGCCATAGAAGAATCTGAACCTTAAACAATCAAGAACACGCTCCCAGGAAGCTCCTACAACGATCCCAGCTACAGATCTCTACAGGAACGCCCCAAATCTCCAAGAAATCACCAAGAACTTTCAAGGACTCTTTCTCCCTTCTCTTTTATCTCAAAAACGGCCACAAACGTCTAATGAGACAAAAGGAACGACCCTAAGGGTTTTCTTTTCTCTTTTGCCCAAAACGCAGCGTGTGACTTAAGTCAAAACGCAGAGAATCGAGCCAGCATCGACCGATGCTCCTACTGCATCGATCGATGCACACCCTAAATCGGGATTCCGGTTCGCGGGTGTTAACAGAGAGAGAGAGAGAGAGAGAGAGAGAGAGAGAGAGAGAGAGAGATATCAGCTACATAACTAGATTTGTTGTGTCCACACTGACCGTACCTACTGCATTTGTATTGTTTTGAATTTTTCTTAGCCTTTCCATGCTCTCATGAACTAGCTATTCTCTTTTTCTTTCGCCTGCCACTAGGTATACGAGTAGAAGGTGGCCGAATAGAAGTACTAACACTCTCTGGAATCTCCCAATACTCCATATCACCTACTGGGTGAATGCTCTCTGAATATCCTAAACGCCATCTGTAAAATAAAAAAGAGGAAGATAAGACTTATAGAACTTTGAAAAACCTTGTAAAACATTTTTAAAACTATTTATAAACCTTATAAATAACTTGTAAAACCTCTTAAAACCTTTTAAAACAATGTAAAAACCTGTCGGATCCGTTACTTTAACAACCTTTTCAAAACCCAATTAAAGAAGAGAGTTATAACCTTTCAGTGAAATGATAATCATCAACAAACATGTTTTTATTGAGATTGACATGTTTGGTAGCAGCAATTCCATGTGCACAAGGGAATTTGTCAATATCAAACATACATCATGTGCATTTCTTTGTGTCCAAATTCAACACATTCATCTTTAAACCTGCTTTAACCTCGAAGACATTCTCATTTACTTGACAAACTTCAAGCCAGCGGGCAGTATTATTATAAGATGCATTCATCTTATTCCCAACATTTGGAGTAACAGCATATGGATGTCGACAGCTCTCCTCACGTCGTTCATTAAACCACCTAGTCAAAATAGACCTGATTGTCTCAAACAGGTAGACAATTGGATACTCGCGAGTCTCTTTTAACAAGGAGTTAATGGACTCGGCACAATTAGATGTCATGATGTTGTACCGGTTAGAAGGAGAATATGCACGTGATCATTTCCTAATATCAGCTTGCCAAAGATATTCTCTAAGTTCCGGATCACCACTGGAAATTTGACTGAACAAATAATCAAAATCATACTGAGTGTAAGCTCTTGAAGCATCATGAACAACTGGAAGAAGCAGAAGCAGAAGCTTTTAATCGTGTTTCCAGGTTCTTTTGCAAATGGAAAATGCAGATCCCATGATGAGCATCTACATAATTTACTGAAAGCGCAGTTGCAATTGAAGAAGCCCGATTAGACACGAAAACTAGATCCTTTTCATCAGGAATAATAGTCTTCAAACACCGCAAAAACTAATCCCATGATGCATCATTCTCAGAATCAACAACGGCAAAAGCAATAGGATACAACTGAAAATTACCATCCTGAGCTGATGCAGCAGCAAAGTCCCTTTATATTTTGATTTCAAATGGGCGCCATCAATAGAAATAACTTTTCTCATCAACTTAAAACCTCTAATTGATGCACCAAAAGCCAGAAAAGCATATCTAAATTTATTATCAGAATCAGCTTTGATGTAAGTGATAGTACCTAGATTCTTATTTTCTATCATGTGAAACCAACTCGGTAAAACCTCATAACTATCAGCAGGTAAACCCCTAGCAAGTTCTAATACATGTTCTTGAGCTCTCCATGCTTTTGAGTATGAGACACCAACTCCATGGTCATTCCTAAAAATTTCCATGAGCTGTTTAGGTCTGAGAGGAACCTTTCCTCCTGCAAAATGGTTACTAACCAAACCAGCCAAAGTCCTTGAAGATGCTTGGCGATGATTAACATTCCTTAAAGTAGGGTCACACATGTGCTGACTAATATACTTTCGAACAACAAAGCTATCTGATGCTTTAACCTTAGTTGCACGTAGCCTCCAATTATGTTTTTTCATCAATACAACGAAGAACATACCTCTTGTTCTCTGGCTTAAAAGTATAAAACTCAAAACTATGCTTGACTGCATACATCCACATCTGACTTCTCATTTCTATTTTGTCTTTGAATAACTTTCCACAAAACAGCGAATCAACATCGATTAGACCAGTTGAGTGTGAAGAACCAGATGTATACCCAACAGAGGTTGTCATGTTACGAGGAACACTCTCGACATATGAATTTGGTATTGGTTGACCCTGAAAGTACAAATCAATGAATTTTTAAAAGATCCGTAACGTATTTAAAAGGTTTTACAAGTGATTTCAAAGGGTTTAATAAGATTTATAACTATTTTCAAAAGGTTTTTTAAAGTGTTTAAATGGATTTACCAAAGGTTTTAAAAGGGGTAATGCCATTGTAAGTTACCTGAGTATGAGTAGCAGTAGCAGTAAAATCATCATCGGTGCCAGTATATTGACTTGAAGAAGCAACATGAGAACAAGAAAAACGAGGAACACTCTCGATATATGAATTTGGTATTGGTTGACCCTGAAAGTACAAATCAATGAATTTTTAAAAGATTTGTAACGTATTTAAAAGGTTTACAAGTGATTTCAAATGGTTTAATAAGATTTACAACTGTTTTCAAAAGGTTTTTTAAAGTGTTTAAATGGATTTACCAAAGGTTTTAAAAGGGGTAATACCATTGTAAGTTACCTGAGTATGAGTAGCAGTAAAATCATCAGCAGTGCTAGTATTTTGACTTGAAGAAGCAACAGGAGGAACATTCTCGACATATGGATTTGGTATTGGTTGACCCTGAAAGTACAAATCAATGAATTTTTAAAAGATTTGTAACATATTTAAAAGGTTTTACAAGTGATTTCAAAGGATTTAATAAGGTTTACAACTGTTTTCAAAGGTTTTTAAAACGGGTTGAAAAGGCAATTAACACATTTATGCCATCGTAAGTTACCTGAGTATGAGTAGAAACATCAATAGCATTCCCAACAAACAGATTTGAGCTAGTTTGACCCTGAAAGGATTTGTAAAGTATTTAAAACGTTTTACAAGTGTTTTCAAAGGATTTTATAAGGTTTTGTAAGCAAGAAATAATTAAAAAATCTAAAGTAGAAAGTTACCTGAGTAATAGCAGTAACATTCTCAATAAAAGGAGTAGAGCTAGGTTGGCCCTGATAAAGAAACATTCCTCAAATCAGTTACTTTTCTAAAACAATATTAGAAAAAATAAGAGAATGAGTTTACTAAAAGTACATGCTCTACAGTCACACAAAAATCCTCAACGTAACACATAGATGAAGAACTCCTCCACTTTGTGCATGTTTGAGTTTAAAAGCTTTAAGCTGCCTATCATTTCTAAAAAAGATAGGAATACTACCTATGGTAGCAGACATAGCAGGCAATGTATAACTAAGCTTTAAACATTATGCCTGAATATCAATGTCAAAATCTTCTAATAGAATCTTTACCAACTCACTAAATCTAGTATTCTCATCAATGTTAATCAAAGAAGCTCCCCTTTCATTATCCATCTCAAATTCCCAATGAATGTTGTTGNCTTAGCAGGCAATGAATAACTAAGCTTTAAACATTATGCCTGAATATCAATGTCAAAATCTTCTAATAGAATTTTTACCAACTCACTAAATCTAGTATTCTCATCAATGTTAATCAAAGAAGCTCCCCTTTCATTATCCATCTCAAATTCCCAATGAATGTTGTTGTTCAACTTCCACAAACCACATACTGAATACAATTCAATCATTTGTACATCCAAACAAATCCTGAGAAAACAAACTAATATCACGAATTACAAAACTACATTAAAAGAAGAGATATCCCAACAACTATATCAAAGAATAACAGTAGATGTCCAAAGATCTAATAAAGACTTTATTATCACGAACATGTCTAAAAGAACAAGTGCGTAAGACCTAAAAAAATTCTGACATCAAATTTGAAATCGAAACAACAATCTAATAGTTAATAAAGGACTTTATTATCACGAACAGATCTAAAAGAACAAGTACGTAAGACCTAAAAAAAAATTCTGACATCAAATTTGAAATCGAAACAACAATCTAATAGTTAATAAAGGACTTTATTATCACGAACAGATCTAAAAGAACAAGTACGTAAGACCTAAAAAAAAATTCTGACATCAAATTTGAAATCGAAACAACAATCTAATAGCTAACAGAAAATTGAAATTGAAACAAGCTTACACGATAGGAGAAGAAGAGACGACGAAGTAAAAGAGAGAACTAAGACGACGGGCGAAGAAGTGATTACGGCGGAGGAGAGATCAGACCGGAGAAAAAGAGATCCGACCGGAGAAGGAGAGATGTCTCCGGAGAAGGAGAGATGTCTCCAGAGAAGGATAGATGACGACGGAGAAGAAGAGACGAAGACGAAGGCAAATAAGGTCGACGACGGAGAAATCGACGACGGAGAAATCGATGAAGGAGAAGATCGAATAAGTTTGTCGGTATAATTATAAAATAAGGACAAAAATGTCTTTAAGAAAAAAAGGAAAGATATAATTAAAAATGGTCATCATAAGGGGCATTTTTAAAAAGGAATATCAAAGAAGGGGCATTAGTAAGAAATTCTCTAAATAATATAATATTTTAAATTAAATCATGATACATGTCACAAACGTTTTTATGTATTGTAATCTCATATATAATATTTATAAAATTATATAACATAAAAATAGAATATAGTTCTGATCATGTTAATGAGTAACTTGACACTTGTCTCGATCATGTTAATAACTAAATTGAAACCAACATTTATATATGTCTTACTTATTATATAAAATACAAAAAAAAAATCTAGCAGAACTAAATTAATAATTAGAAATTAGTTCAATTATATATATATATATATTGTTACTTATGTATGGATAGAATTAGAACTTAAAAAAAATTAATATATTGAATTGATACTTGTCGATATCTTATCGATACAATTGGCATGTGTCACGATCTTGTTAATGAGTAATTTTGAAATCAAGCTTTATATAATAATAAAAGTCCTTACCATCGTTTAAGTTGCGAAGTTGTAATTTGTGAACCCAATATTTTGGTAAACAATGTTATACAATGAAAAAAAAATTAAAATAATATGATGTCTATTATTCATAAATGTGAAAATAGTTAGAGAGGTGGAAGTAGTCGAAAATATGTGTAACATTATATAAATATTGTACTTACACATTAATTTAGTTTGGCTATCCATCTATGAAGCATAGTTAAATCTAGCCTTATATGAGGTTTATCTGCAAATGTCTTTTCAATCATAGCAATATGATAATCACTCATGATACCCGTTTTCTTTTGCTAGTGAATTTTTTCGGTTGCTCATGATTTGGAATTGTCTATTTGGTATTCATGATTTGCTAGCGTACTTAAGGTTTTGATTTGATATGAGATACCACTTATATACATCTTTATCCAATAAGACATATCCTCAATTTCCTTACGGTCATAGGTAAATTTTTCTTTTTTACTTTTGGATTAGTTTTTTTTGTTTGGTAAATATTTTGTTAACTTTTTTTTCTAGCGATTAACTTAGACATGAATCAAAATCTAAGATCGTTAATTTGACACATGTCGTGGTCATATTGAGCAGTAATCTGGACACATGTAAAAGTGTTAGATATATAAATGATACGTGTCACGATTTTGTTAATGAGTAACTTTGTCATCAAGCTTTATATAATAAGATACTTTGTCATCAAGCTTTATATAATAAGATATATAAGATAATAGCAATTCTCATTACTAAAGTATGGAGAGGGATTTATCAAGGGAAAAAGTATGTATCTTTCTAACAATATAGTTAGAGTAACCCTTCTTAGAATGGGTGTAGTAGGAGTACGAACATCCGTTTCTTAATATTTTTGATATAGCCAATTATATATGTATGGAAAAACACATTAATTTAAATATATATTTATAAAATTTGAAAATTTAAAATAAAGAATATTTACCGTATAGATGTTGTGTCATATCTTTCAGTTTAGCTAAATCCTCATGATTTCTAAATCAAAATTTTTCAAGAGGTATTTTACAAAATTGTTGATCCAGTCTGCATTTGTGGTTCTCTCTGTTAATATCATATGCAATTTATTATCAGAGACTTTGTAGTTCTTATTGCAAACTTGCACATTAAAGTTGCAAATTTCAATAAGACTTCCTTCACATAATCGATGTTCAAACTTTTCAATAAGGGGGGTATTTGTTTGAGATTTTAAGAGAATTTTAATGACTTCAAATAAAATCATGAAAAGTATAAAATGAAGGATTCTAGGTGATTGTTTAGAAAGTTTTAAAAATCTTGTTGATTTGATTCTCCTATTCTTGTAAAGTCTCTCATAAAATCTTGTAAACTCTTTCTCAAAAAATATTGCACAATATTTTTTTGATTCAACGCTTTTGTGGAAAAAAAAAAAGTTCTCTTGCCATTATTGTATGTAACATATATTAAAAATTCTCTTGCTTCCAGTTAAAGATGAATGCCATTGCAAAAGAAGGCAACGACCAAAACAGTGATGCTACGGAAGAAGATATTGTCACAGAGAATATTGTTTTTGCCGTCTCTGGTCTTCATCTAAGGATTGGACAGTCAGATCATGAGTACTGGTCCAGTCTTGACAAGGATGAGCAAGCGGAGTTCCTTGAAGCCTTTGTACTATATGATTCAGGGAAAGTATGGTCTACTTTCTTGGCTCTTACTTCAGGCAGCGAGAAAAGCCAAGATGATGTAAGAAAGGTATTGATTGGAAGTTTGCTCAAAAGAATGGGGAAGCTCGCTCTTGATATGGACGTGATTCATACGAGAACCGTGAGAATTGTGTTGAGCGTGTATAAAGGATTTGCGTCAAAGTTGAGTCAAGAAGAGTGTCGCCTACAGAATTCTGTTTCCGCTGTACAAAGTTGAGTCAAGAAGAATTTGCGTCAAAGTTGAGAGTGTTTACCCTCTCTTCTTTCTTTATCTCTCTTTCTTCTCAAAAAGTCATGGACTATGATTCCACAATCTTTCTATTTGATGAGAGTGTTTACATACTTTTTTTATGAAGAAAATAATATAGAATCCTAAACCAATAACATAATAGTTGAAGTCATTAACAATCCACGATTCTTTTGTTTTATTTGAATAACATAAAACTTTTAATGACTTGATAAAACTCCTAATCCAATAACACTAGATTTATGAAGATTTTAGATAACTTTTTACAAATCCACAACTAATAACACTAAATTTTAAAAGAGTCTTAAAAAGTCTTAATTGAATAACAACATATTTTACATAACTTTTTAAATCATTAAAAGTCTCTTTAAATCCCAAACCAATAACCCCCCCCTTAAGAGAATAATGTACAGAGCCTTGAATAGTATTTTCCTGTTTTGGAAGTAATTAAAGATTTAGATAAATTACTTAATTAATAAAGAAATAAATATTTTGGTAAATATTTTGGTTGAAAGAGTAAAAATTTACCTTCTCATCAAGTAGGAGGAAATTTATTCCAATGATCTCATTGTTTTTTAAAAAATTTCTTTCTTCCCACTTTCTTGTAAGACGTACTATCGTTCAACAATAACAATGCTTTCTGTTTAGTTGATCTAGTGTTATATAATTTATGTTGTTATCTTGAATTTGTATATTCATTTTTACAAAAAAAAAAAACAAAGTTAGTAGAAATTATTTTATTTAGTGAAAAATATATCATCATCTATTTGCTTATATAGGAGGTGTATTTACAATCATTTTCCTTTTAGAATTAACAAAGTTATTTTTAATATAATAAGATTATAATTATCTTTTTACAGTTTTATATATTATTTTAATTTATAATTTTTTCAATTATTTTTTTATAGTTTTAAATGTTTAAAAAGAAAACTATGAATTCTGATCGTTAAATTTGACACATAACACGATCTGGTGAATTTCTAATTTTAAATTCTGATTGTTGAAACGGACATGTGTCATGATCTGGTGAGTTACTAACTTTGAAAACCAAACTTTATATAATAAAATATTATAACAACTAATTTAAAAAATTAAAAAATATATATAAATATATGCTCATGCGGTAGTACGATTTACTACGTAATTGATCATTTAAAAAGAATTTTCTTGTAGTGATTTTTATACGAAATGGATACAATACATACATCATATATTAGGGGGAACTGTTAGATAATAATAATACTATAAGGAAAAAGATATAGGGTCTGTTCGTTTTCAAATCGCTGAAACAGCGACGGCGACAACTTAAAACGGCGGTGATAATACCAATTAAAATACAAAACGACAACGGAAAGGGTAAGAAGAAGATGCGGACGTGTCACAGAGGGAGAGAAAAAATGTCGCAGGGGGAGAGAGAAGTTGCCGGATTTTCTAGCGATCGTTGCGGCAGCTCATCTGAACAGTGCAGCGACTCTTTTTCACACCGGCAGCAACTCCTCTTCATATTAGTATGAGCTGTTTTTGCCTAGCAACTCCTCTTCATATTAGTATGAGCTGTTTTTGCCTATTTTTCTGTCGCAATCGAGAGACTTGAAAATGAACAAGACCATATTATAAGAAAAAACAAATGGTCCGAAATAATATAACTTTGGTCATGTAGGTATTGGGCCTTCGTTTGTCAAAAAAGGTATTGGGCCTTCATGGGTCACATCTAATTAGCTTTGTACTACTTTTTAAACCCTACTTTGTATCATTTTACCTAATGTGTGTGATACTCATATATAAAAGGCATTGTTCTCCATCGAACTAAATAAAAGAATCTATTGCAGGCACCGGCTATTAACATCATCCTGGTAAGCTCTCTCGATCTCAGCCCCTCGTTCTCTTTGTTTTTTGATCCTACGTTTGGGTTTCGATCTGTTTCTGAGTCGGATTATGATCTGTACAATCGGATCGGATTTTAACAGAGTTCTGTTTTTTGTTTGCATTATTACTTAGTTAATAACTCTTACCATTCAATTCAGCAGGGTATGGATTCGATTTTTCAAAAAATGATGTTTATGCATGTCTTTCGCACAGCCAGCGTCGCTGATCGATTTGGAATCAGCCGATTTCTGGGTAAATGTTTGTTTTTTTTTCTTTCTCCCTATCTCTCTCTTTTTCACTATTTTTTTTAAATATTTTTTTTTTTTTGTTAATAGGGTCTCGTCGTTCTCCACTATGTCCGGGATTTGGTACCGGTCGTCGATTCTTTTATTTTATACTTTGGAAATTTTAATTTGTATATAACTTTTTTTAATGATAAAAATTCAGCCACTCATGCACCACCTCCACTGTGTTCGCCACCTCAAACTTCAGCACCACAGGTAATATAATCCTCCTATATTATTATTATTTTCTTAATCGATTAATGTCGCACATGACACATTAGTAAATTGGCTTTTTTAAATTATATCTTCTGTGAATCCATTACATGTAATTATATTATTAAACCTCATAATATAAAACATTACTTTTTCTCCAACTTTATAATGCATTCAATTAACTCGTTATCAATCTCATTGTTTTTTTTCCTTTACGAAGGAGGGGATAGACTTTACGACAGCCAAAATAGCTGTATGGTGGGACACGGAGAATTGCCACATTCCTAAGGGTTATGATGCCCGCCGCCTAGGGAGAAGCATTAGGGACTCGCTTGAAAAAGCGAATTACCAAGGTCCCGTGTCCATCTATGCCTTCGGTGATATGCAACTCATTCCTCATTTGACCCAGCAGGCGCTGATCTCTACTGGAATAGACTTGCATCATGTTCCCCCAAGTAAATTTTTTCCTTTTTTTCTTTCAATTTTTCTTTTATTGAAAGCATTTGAAAAAAAAAAATAACCTAAAATCTTATAAAAATCATTACATCATAATGTCACTACGATATCTAATTTCAAAGAGCAAAATAAAAATTTTAATTTAACAAATCGATCTAAATTTTTGGAATTATTGCTAACAAATTCAATATACTCTCTTTCTCCAAACAATCGTCAAAAATCTTACCAAAATTTACAAATCTAATTAGATTCTCGATATTATTACGTCCGAACCAAAACAAAAGTATTCAACGAATAGTTAATTTTCATTCAATTTTTAAGTATGAACACCATAAGATACAGTCTTCTTTTAAGCCTTAAAAAGGGGAATAATCTGGGAAAAAACATGTTGAGTACTTAGGCAAAATCTATTGTTAACATTTTAAATCTTCATACTGTATTGAAAAGTTTTTTTTACTTGTTGTCAATAAAAGAGATTTTAGAAAAGAACAACATAACCTGAAACCTGCAAACCCTTTCTTCGTCCAAAACAATCAAACATGGCTATAAGAGGGGTGTATTGAAACAATGATTTTGGAGGATTTGATGGGATTTAGGAAATTTGGAATTTTTGTAGATTTTAGGGAAGTTGATATGATTTATAGGAAAATTATTTCAAATCCCACCTAAAACCATGAGATTTGGATTTCTGTATTTTTAACTAAACAAATCCTCTCAAATCCTCTAGAATCCCTAAAACTTATTAAAATTCAAATCCACAAACTGTTTTGAATAACAGTGGATTTTAAAGTAGATTTTTAAATCATCAGTTCAATAACAGTGGATTTCAGGAGACTTTTTAAAATCCATGATTGAATAACATAGGATTTGTAACTTTTACACAAATCACTTAAAATGTCAAGTTGAATACATAAGTCTTTTATTTTTAATTTTTTGATAATCAAACATTCTAAGTTTGTTTTCTTTTATTTCCTTATTCAGAAAATAACGATGATAAGGATGTGAGTGACTATAAGATCATTGGAGATATTTTTAACTGGACAATGACGAATCCTAACCCTGCTAATATTATGGTCATTTCCGGCGATAAAGACTACTCGGTCGCCTTACATCAACTTAGGTTGAGGAGGTATAACATCCTTCTAGGAGTGCCTCTAAATGGAGCCTCCCCTTCTCTCGTCATTGCGGGAAATCAGGTTTGGCTTTGGACGAGTTTACTAGCTGGAGGAAATCCACTCACGAAGACAGGAATTGCTCAGCTAATAAAGTGAAGAAATACAGGACACTGAGGGCTTTTGACTTAAGCCTTTGGAAAAGGGTTTTCTTTTTTTTTTTATTTGTTTTGCTAATACACTCGTTCCTATGCACGAACCCTTTAATGTAATGTTTGAAGTTTTTCTTAATTCATAATTAGAGAAATGGACCATATTTAAGTATTAAAATTTGATATCTGTTTAAACAAAATGCCACTGTTGGTCGAAAATTCTTTGGTTGAGCCTCTTCTATTCACATCCTCTTTTATTCGCCCTTCTTAATTAACCAATCAAAATCAATCAAAATTCAACAAAACGCCATGTCATATGATCTTTATAAAATAAATTAAAATAAAAATAAAACAACAAAACAAATTAAATAACAAATACAAAAGTAAACAAATTCTGTATATTTTTTTAACAAGGAAATTATGTCGATTTGGTTTATAAAGAGTGTAATTTTTACAATTAAACAAAATTATATATCGGTTTGGGTTTACAAAATAATAATTATGATTTAGATTTTACAATTAAACGAAATTATATATCGGTTTAGGTTTACAAAATAGTAGTTAGGGTTTAGGTTTTATAATTAAACGAAATTATATGTCGGTTTGGATTTACAAAAGAGTGGTTAGGGTTTAGGGTTTAGATTTTATAATTAAACGAAATTATATGTTGGTTTGGGTTTACAAAAGAGTGATTACGGTTTAGGGTTTATATTTTATAATTAAACAAAATTATATGTCGGTTTGGATTTACAAAAGAGTGGTTAGTGTTTAGAGTCTAGATTTTACAATCAAAGAAATTTATATGTCGGTTTAGGTTTATAAATAGTGGTTAGGGTTTAGATTTTACAATTAAAGTAAATAATATGTCGGTCTAGGTTTATAAAAGAGTGGTTATGTTTTAGATTTTACAATTAAAAAAAATTGTATTTCAATTTAGGTTTATAAAAGAGTGGTTTAAATTACACAATTAAACACAATTATATGTCGGTTTGGATGTATAAAAATGTAACTTGGATTTAGATGTTATAATTAAAAACTATAATATAATGTTTATAATTAAAATTGAATTATATACAGATTTTGTTTCTTTAATTAATAATTTGTTTTCTTAATTAAGAGGGGGTGAATAAGAGAGGTTCACCCCTAGGGGTGAACCCAAGAATTGTTCTTGTTGGTCGGGTCATCTATGTTTTTGCACCGTAATTTTTTTTTTTGGTAAAACACTGGGAAGTTAAACTCCCAGCAGTATTATTATTAAAAGAAAGAAAAAACTACACCCGAACTTGGCGTAGACAAGAAGTACCAATTACATCATCTCTCAAAATCGAAACAACATCAGAAGGAACTAAAAGAAAAGAATGAAAACCTATTGGTAAAGAGAATGCATAGTTTGCTAACCCATCCGCAAGACGGTTAGCTTCCCTATACACATGGGAAATACGGACTATCCAGTCTCTCGCAATAAAGCTATGGCACAGACATACGAGGAAGGACAGAGGGTGAGTTCTCCAATCCCTGTCGTTAGAAAACCAACCACAATCTCAGAGTCCACCTCAAGTTCCACTCTTGTTACTCGCTTCTCCCAAGTAATGACCAATCCATAATACACCCCTCATAGTTCTGCCAATGGTGCAGTGCATCAACCAATGTTAAGCGAAAACCCTCCACACCATTCACCTGCAAAATTTCGCAACACTCCTCCTGTTGTAGCAGGGCCAATGTTGCCGTGAGACGCTCCATCAGTGTTTATCTTGAACCAACCCACTGTCGGAGCAACCCAACTAATCCTTCTCTCCACCCTCTCCACAACATTACGCTGTGCCATCCTTCTCATATTGGCTGCAGAGACCTCTTTCCACAGGTCTTTAAGGAAACGAATTCGATCACGGCACAATCTATTATCACCAAAAACATTACCACATCTCCACTTCCATCCCCACCAAACTGCAATGGCAAATGTCGTATACCATACTCCCACCTCCGAGACTGAACCATCATTCATCACCCAAATTCTCATACAACCACCCTAGTAAAGATGCAGCAAAAAAAACTCGACCTCTTACGCAACGGGACAAGTCGATTCCATACTCCTGCCATGGCCTAACAATCACGAAGGACGTGAGTTATGTTTTTTACATAACTCACGTCCTTCGTGATTGTCTTCTCCTTCTTTCTGCATTAGTCATTATCACTTGATTCGCTACCAGCCATAAGAAACACTTTACTCTTTCTGGGGCGACGAGTCGCCAAATACGTTTGAAGAAACCTCCCATATTATGGCTAGGGGTCACATCTCTTGTCAACAACTGATAGGCTGACTTTACTGTAAACTTGCCATCAGTCGTGTCCCCCCACGCTAAACGGTCCCTAGCTCCGGTAACAGTGTCCACAACCATCAATGGGAGACTGAGTTGAACCTCCTCGGGAAGAAAAGGACTCAGGTTCGTATAATCCCAACCTCTTTCATCAGACCAGTAATCCCGAACAGAGAGGCTCTGCTGTTCCACTGACAACGCCCTTATACTCACCTCCGCTAAAGGCTGACTTGTTAACCACTTGTCTGTCTATAATCTAGCTTCTCTCCCGTCCCCAATCACCCAGTTATGTCCCCGACATACTACCTCTCTGAGACCAAGCCCTATACTGCGCCAAGTAGAGGACCAGTTCCCTTTAGCCACCATCCCGCTCCGATCATGAATGTTTCCAACTTTGTATTTGCTCCGAACCACACGTGCCCAAAGACTAGTATTATCATGAAGCAATCTCCATCCTATTTTCGCCAAAAGAGCTACATTCATCTCCTTTGCGTGATTCAAACCAAGGCCATCCCCCACCTTAGGTAAGCACACTCTGTCCCAAGCAAGCAGATGCTGCTTCTTCTTATCCGCCGTACTCCCCCATAAGAAAGACTTACACATGCTATCTAGCTTCGCAAGTGTAGCTTGTGGTAGCTTGATAATACTCATTGTATGCACAGGGATTGATGAAAGCACCGTTTTAGTCAGTGTGATCCTTCCATCAAAGCTCAAAGAGCGTCCCTTCCAACCCGATAATTTAGATGAAACCCTCTCTAACACCTCACCAAAAGTGTTTTGTTAATTCTCTTCTGGAGAACTGGCATGCCGAGATACTTACCAACCTCATGCGCCGACCTTATTCCACTCTCAGCACTAATTAAACTCCAAAGCTCCCTAGAGACATTATCTGAGTAGAAGATCCTGGACTTCTCGAGGCTAACCTTCTGACCCGAGGCGACACAGAATCTCTCCAGAACTCCCCTTATAAGCCTTGATTTGAGCAAGAAAAGTCTCAGCAAACAGTATCAAATCATCAGCAAAGCAAATATGAGATAACCGCGGACCATAAACTAATAGCTTAATTGGCTTCCATTTCTTCTCCCGAATAGACGTATCAATCAAGTGGCAAAGGCGTTCCAAACATAGCATAAAAAGATATGGTGACAGGGGGTCCCCTTGACGTAGCCCACGAAGTGGCTTAAATGACTCCGTCCTTTCCCCATTCCACAGCAAGCACATGGAAGGATCAGTCACACACTGCATTATTCAACAAACCCAACTCTCCGACAACCCTGCCACTCGGAGTGTATCTTCCAAAAAGTCCCAGCGTATCCTATCATACGCCTTCTCCAAATCCAACTTCAACATCATCTATCTTTTTCTCCCCTTCTTACAATGCATTGAGTGCACCGCCTCCTGTACCACCACAGTATTATCCGTGATAAGGTGCCCCGACATAAAACTAGTCTGCTCAAGGCCTATAAGCTTCATCATCACCTCCTTCAGCCTCGCCACCATCACCTTTGTAATGGTGTTGAATAGAACATTACAAAGACTGATAGGGCAAAACTGTGAGATCTTCTCCGGCTTCCCCACATTTGGGATGAGTACTACAATAGCGTCATTAGCTTCCTGTGGCAGTAATCCGGATCGAAAAAATTCCAAAACAAACCGAATGACTAAATCACCCACAACCTCCCAATTCTTCAGATAAAAAAACCGGTTGAAAGCCATATGGGCCTGGGGCTTTAAAACTTCCCATGCTTCGGACAGCACTCTCCACCTCTTCTTTCGTAAACGGTTTGTTTAACCTGATCTTCTCATCATAAGACAAGGGAATGAATCTCTCCATTGGTAAAGCTGGGACCACTGCATCTAAGTCCTCTAAAGAATAAAGCCGTTGATAGTACGCAAGAGCCAACTTCTCAAGTTCCCCCGCATCCAAAATCCAACAACCGGTATCATCCTTCAGCATCTCAATTTTGTTTCTTCTCCTACGTATAATGGTAGAGGTGTGGAAGAACGTAGTGTTTCTGTCCCCATCCACAATCCACTTCTCTCTTGACTTCTGAAACCATAGCGTCTCCTCCTGCTCCAAGACAGCCTCAAACTCCTTAAGTAGGCCCTCCTCCTTATTGAGAAGATCATCAGATTGTGTATGATCCAGGGAATCTTGAACCAGTTTTATCTCCCGCATTAATCCCTCCTTACGCTTCTGAATATCTCCAAAAACTTTCCTGTTCCACCGCTTGAGCGTCTTTTGCAAGCTTTTAAGAGCTTCCAAAGTGTTCAGTCTCTCATCCCACGAACTTCGTAAGAGTCTTTGAACCCTGGATGCTACATCCATGCCGCTTCAAAACGAAACAAGCGTCTGCTCGGATTAATCGGCGCCATAGGAGACAGCTGGACATATAAAGACGCATGTTCTTAATAGGATTTCCCTAGGACTAGAACTCTGATGAAGGCTGATAACCGAGTGATAGGCGATGTGAATAGAGGATGATGATGAACGAATGATCTTGGGTGATGATGTGCGAAATCGAATGAAGAAACAATGGTTCGATGGTGTTAGGTGTTTAGGTGGTTAAATGGATTGTAAGATAATGAAGGGATTCTGAATCACAAAGTGTATAGAAACCCAGAAATCAAAAACGCATTCAAGAATTCAAATTGAGAGAAGAAAGATCAACAATACTTGTTACAACATAATTCTTCGCTGAAAAACAAAAGAGGCATAGCTTTTAGGTTTTATAATCAACCCTAGGCTCGACACTCCAAACAACAGGCAGTTCAAAATAAAACAGCAAGACGTTTTAAGGAAATAAGAAAAAAACAGCAAAACGTCTAGGCGACCTGTAGTAGTATAGAAGTCGGCTGAACTAGTACATAAGTACATTATTCCCCCTTTGGTAATGATTTCTAGATAACTCGACGTAGTGATCCATTTGCCTCATTAAAAACCATGCTGAGAAAACCCATTGGGACAAAACTCAGCTATGGGAAAAAGAGTACAAACTTCACACCTAAGTTACCTAGTCCTCATTACCGGGTGAAGTCTTCAAGGTGGATATGTTGAAGACTTGGATCCTTGGTAGGTTGAATGACCCGTCAACTATGAGTGAATGAGCTTCCTTGGCCATCTCCTTAGCTCTTGAACGAGTGATCCTTCCCACCACCTCCGGTTGCTCTGCAGCCTCTGGCTCCTTGCTTGCCACGATCATATCATCCTCCCCCTCTTCAAAAGGATTTGTCCTCAAATCGGAATCTGCATAATAAGGGAGCAAGTCAGAAACATTGAATGTAGATGATATGGTATACTTACCTTGAAGATCAATCTGATATGCATTGTCATTGATCCTCCTGATGACTTCAAATGGACCATCAGCTCGTGGTAGAAGCTTGCTCTTCCTCTCTTCTGGGAACCTTTCCTTGCGTAAGTGAATCCACACTAAGTCTCCTTCTTCAAAAATGAGCTCCTTTCTACCCTTGTTCGCATGCTTCTCATATTGCTTGGTCCTTTTCTCTATGTTCTCCTTAGCTTTAGCATGTATCCTCCTCACCTGTTCAGCCTTTTCTTTGCCATCAAAGCTACACTTCACACTTAAAGGTAAAGGGATCAAGTCTAGAGGTGATTGTGGATTAAAACCATAAACAATTTCAAAAGGAGAAAATAGGGTAGCATAATGCTTCCCAGGATTTGAGATTGCTTCTCACTAAGGTCCTGAGAAGTGTAGATAGCGTCCTGTTCACCACTTCGGTTTGTCCATCTGTTTGCGGGTGACATGTGGTTGAGAATGAAAGCTTGGTTCCTAGTTTAGCCCATAACGTCCTCCAGAAGTGTCCTAGAAACTTGGTATCTCGGTCAGAGACAATTACTTGAGGCATTCCATGTAGGCGTACTACTTCCCTGAAAAACAAGTTAGCTACAATAACAGCATCATCCGTCTTGTGACTTGCAATGAAGTGAGCCATCTTGCTAAACCTGTCAACCACAACAAAAATAGAATCTCTACCATTTCTGGTTCGAGGTAAGCCAAGAACAAAATCCATAGAAATATGAGTCCAAGGTTGAGAAGGAATCGGTAGAGGAGTGTACAAGCCGTGAGGCTGTACCTTACCCTTCGCCATTTTGCATATATGGCACCTAGAACAAACCTTCTCAACGTCTTTCTTCATTTGAGGCCAATAGAAGTGTTCTTGCAGTCCAAGTAGAGTCTTTGACACTCCGAAATGTCCAGCTAGTCCACCTCCGTGAGCTTCTCTGATCAGCAGCTCCCTCATGGATCCTCTTGGTATGCGAAATCGGNATGCTGCCACGTTTGAAGAGCCCGAACTAAGGCGTACAGCTCCTTGTCATATGTAGGATAGTTCAATGTCGATCCTCCTAGCTTCTCACTGAAGTAAGCTACTGGCTTCCTATCCTGCATCAAAACAGCACCTATACCCACTCCAGAAGCATCACATTCAATCTCAAAAGTTTTCATAAAATCAGGAAGTAAGAGAATAGGGGCAGAGATAAGCTTCTCTTTTAAGGTTGAAAACGCCTTCTCTTGTGCTTCCCCCCATCTGAATCCTACATCCTTCTTGACAACTTCTGTAAGTGGCGCTGCAATAGTACTGAAGTCTTGTACAAATCGCCTGTAGAACCTTGCTAGACCATGAAAGCTCCTGACTTCTGCCACGTTTTTGGGTGTTGGCCACTCCTTGATAGATTAGATTTGACTTTTTTTTTTAAAAATATGTTGTTGAGAAGTAAAAGTTTAGGATATTATAGATATTGTAAATCCTTATAATATATGATTATAATACAGCAGAAATTTAAATCCAAAAAATATATCAATTTATATTTTCGGATCATTTTTAATAATGTAGTGTTGTTACATACTCCCTCTGTTTCACAAAGAGTGTCATTCTGACACATTTCACACAAATTAAGAAAAGTTTGAATTATACATGTTTGTCCATATTTAATTGGTGATTAATTGTTTAAATTCAATGAAAAGAGCTTTGGGTTTAGGGGTAAAAAAGAAAATGTAGCATTAAAAAGCACATTGGAAATGTAGAATGACATTTTTTTTGTAACAAAAAAATTTCTCTAAAATGACACTATTTGTGAAACAGAGGGAGTATATATTTGGTCACTGTTTGTTCTGAAAGTAATATTACAAAGTCTATATTACGTAATCCAAATGAGGTAATTTTTTTACTATAAATTATTTCAAAAACCGTATAGTTTTCAAATTTTAATATAAATAATAAAAAATTACGATTAATAAGTATTACCATTGGAAATTTGGAATACTGTTTCTTTTTTTGGACAAAACAGTAGAAAAAATAGATAATGTGTTTAATATAAATTTAATTGGTCAAAGACGAAAAGTAAATAAATAAATAAAAGATTAAATAGTATAATATCGGTTGGAATTATGCTTGCCAAACGTTTTGACTTTGATACATGTTCCATTTTTATGTACTAATTATCTTGTCTTGGTCATGTGTCTTGTAACGTTGAGTCGAAGAGTTCATGCTTGCCGATTTGTTGTTAATTGCAACTTGCAAGGGCACATAGAACTTCGACCCACCAAAACAGTCTACGTAAATTTTCTTTCTATTCGAATATATATGATTTAGATAGTAATAAAATGGTAGACACAAAGTTAAAATACGAAACAAAGATATATTCAATATTTTATCTATATCTAAGAACATGGAATCATGATCATGAATTTTAACACGACTCAAATTCAATTTTGTACTTTTCTTTTATTAAGATAGAGATACATCTATATATATATATAGTATTTTTGTCCAAAAAATATAAATATATTTAAGCAACATGTTAGTTTCAGAAAATAAAACAATATAGTTCATATATTAAGTCAAATTATTTACAAAAATGTAAAATAGTTCATATACTAAGTCAAATTATGTATATACGAACATAAGGATATCATAATTTGATAATTTTTGTAATGCTTCATATGTCCAAAAAACAATAAAAAAATATTAATCAATATCATAATTCGGTTTGTAGTCGTAATCTGCATCATAATTAAAAAAAAGAATGAATTTTTGTATATACCCGTATCACATAACATATGAGTTTGATAGATTCACAATGTTTTTGATGTTCCTGTAAAATAAAAATAAAAAACATTAATACATATCATATTGGATAAAAGAAAACAAATGAAACAGTTTGTCAACAAAAAAAGTTCATAAATAAAATAAAAGCTTCAACAAAACATAGGAAAGTTGGAATGAAACAATTGATATTTTGTTCCACAAATGTATTGCTTTATATAGTGAGGATGGGTGTCGATTTGTAGGGTTAGTAAATTGAAGTCTTCTAGAAAAATCTGTTTTGGCAGAGAAATGTAAGTGATTTTCTAATAGTAATTATATAAATATATTTAGAATATTAATGGTAATTTTGGATTTTAAGGTAATTACTTAAACTGTTTGTCAAAAAAAATGTAATTACTTAAACTAACTTATTGAATATACTCTTTGTAACTGATTTTGTATTAATAATTTAATACTGAATTCTAATCATATAAGGAAATATTTTTGGGGTTTTTCGTGATTAATGATCTTTCTGTTTTTGAAATCAATTAGAATACTAACAATCAGATGAAAACTTGATATTTGGCAAACATATGATATATATATATATATATATATATATATATTTATAACTAAATGATATTTTTGGATTTTGTTAGTTTAGCATAGAAATTATTCTATAATAGGTTTCCCAAATTGAAGCTTCATTTGATTTACTAATAAGATTAATTTTGTTAGTTTCCTAAATTAGAGGGACCATAAATATCCGATTAACCACTGTAGTTTTTTTAAGAAAATCAATTACGTAACTACAATTTACAATTAGGTTCAGTTTTGTAATTATAAATTTTTGTTAAAGATTGATATCTTTGTAACTAAATGATACTTCTATAACTGTGCCGAAATTAAAGCCCTATTGACAACAGTTTATGTAAAACTAATTAGATGTCATTATTAATAACAAAAATCCTAAATCGATTTCTAAAACACGTAAATGGTTATATCCAAATTAGAGGTGTCAAACGGGCCGGCCCGTGTCCAGCTGGGCCGTCCGCGGTGGGCAGTTTCAATTTTTTGGACCGCGACGGGCCGGCCCGCTAAATCCGCGAACGTAAAAGTTATGTCCAAGCCCGCCCCGCTAAGCCCAGCGGGTTAACGGGCCAGCCCGCGGGCCTAAATAACATATTATCAAAATAAAATAAAATTAATAAATTATAATTTTAAAAATAATTTTAAATAAAATTAATGTTTATATTGATTATTTATAGATGTTTTAATTTTTTTTATATTAAATTTATTTGTATTGTCACATAATTTTAAAAGATATATGTTTAAAATAATATAAAATAGTTATATATCTATATTAAATATTTATTTTTATTTAATAATTGAAGACCGCGGGCCGACCCGCCAACCCGCGGACATAACCCGCTATAACCCGCAATCCGCTTGGGCTAGGCCCGCAAGGCCCACTTTTTAATGGGCCTAATATTTAGTGTCCATGCCCACCCCGCAGAGATACTATTTGGGCTAGGCCCGCGGGCATGGAGCCCGCTTGACACCTCTAATCCAAATCCGTTTTCTTGCCCGATTAGTAAGTATTCGAATCTTCAATTTCGGATAATTTTTTGTTATTGACCCGACCCAGAAGTTGATTTGTACTTTTCTTTTACTAATATAGAGATAACATGATTTTATCTGCTGTAGAATAAATTGACTATACGCACGTCATCCTTCATCGTTAAAGATAGATTATAAATTTATGCCAAACATTTTTCTACTATATGTCTGTGTTACATGAAATATTTAAAATATGTTTGAGAAAAAAAAAAGAGATTGATCGAGAACGCATTTAAGGAAATTGCACACTTCAAGAACAAATAATGAATGCCTCGCTTAAATGCATCCTTGGTGCACAGCACTATCAATCTCGTATTTAACTCTTGTGGAAGTCACTAGAGAACCTAACCTAACCAAGTAACCAATAGATTGATTATACAACTATTTTCGTATAAAACCTCTATATAAATAAAGCCAATATTATTCTCGAAGAAATACTCATTTCAACTCTCTCACAAGTCGAAACCAAATTTCCAACATGAAGAAGACCTACAAGTTTCAAAGCCTCTTCCCTTCTCTCATCTTCCTCATAATCCTGCTCTCGATTTCGAGAGCCACCGCCGCCACCGGCTCCGCTAGTGTCTGCCGGCATCCACCGTCACGAAACAGCTGCAAGACATGCATGGCGGAGCAAATGAATTATGTTTGTCCCAAGTGCGTGCCGGTGCTCCGATGCATGGCTCGTTGCCTTTGGGGAGGTGTGAATCAAAGGAAATGCACAACCACGTGTGGTTGCGACATCACGGCCAAGCCGTCGCTGTTCGAGTGTAAACGCTGCGTTTCCAGGTGTAAGTGTAGTTGTGCGGCTTAAGGAAAACGTAACAATCGACTTTAATCAATCCCCTCTTTGATGTTTGGAAGTAATAATAATGTATCAACTGCTGGATCTTTTGTACTTTAACCTTTTTATATGTTTACTAGAATTTGTACCCGCGCACGTGCTGGATTTTAGTTTAAAATTTTTTATCAATAGAAATTGTTGAGCTCAAATATAATCATTCCAACTTTTGAGTATAAATCTATATAAATACTAAACTTACTTTACTCAGTGATATACAACATATATATTTTTGAAAATAATATTTCTTTGTTATATCTATTTGCAATTTTACGTGGGATTTTAGTTAAATTTTTTATCAATAAGAATCATTGAATATGAATATAATTTGGAGATTAAAAGATAAATCTATATAAATTCCGTACTTATTTTACTAATCTATATATAATATATATTGTCTAGTGTTGGAATAATATTGTTGACAATCCTCTGACCTTTTATTTTTAAAAGAATTTATTCCATATTCATATCACATGAAAACATAATTTTGAAAGTTCTAACATCAATACCGATCGTTGACCTAATTATAGTGACCATTTAAACTTAACAATATCCTACATACACAAATATACAACGTTTCATGAACAGTTTTAGTGCTATGTCGCTACAATGAGGTTGTCCAAATGCATTATCTGCCATAATAAAATTTCCGACTAAGTCAAGAATGTTTAAATGATGAAACGTTTAAACCCCACAATGAATATCTATTCACTAATCCAAGTTACACATTTTTTTAAAATCTCATATGTTATTTGCAGATGTTAATTTTGTGATGCAACTCCAGCTTCGTCTCCTCAAAAAAAAACATAATGTACCTTAAATATGTTGTTTTTGCCAATATTTTGGATTAAATGCATTTGATAATATATATATATATATATATATATGTTAATGGCTTACATATCATTTTTTCTATATTTTTTGACCAATGATTTTATTTTTTAGATAGATTATTTTTATTAAATTATTGTTTTTGCCAATGTTTTGGGTTTTTTTTTTTGGAACAAATTCAAATGTTTTGGGTTAAAAGCATTTGATTATATATATATATGTTATATTTGTTATATATATTTTATATCATGTTATAAAATTGTAGCTTCACCTTATGAGATGCTACACAGATCACATGCCACTTTTTGTAACGGCTTGCATATTATTTTTTCTATATTTCCTGACCATTGATTTTTTTTTAGATAGATTATTTTTTCAAAATTCTTTTTCATAGTTTTCCCAATAAAAAGTGTGCCCCTTTGTTTTAGATCAAAATTTTTAAGTTAAGTTAAGTTAAATAAAGTTAAGTAATTAATATTTTCTTTCTTATAAGTAAAGTTAATAATAAATCTTTATGGTATATGTTTTTAGAAACTAATGTTTCACTTCAATTTTATTTTCATGTTTAGATTTTTATAAATACAATTACATAACTTGTTTTTTTATTCCACCATGCATTAAAATCTTACTTACATTCTAAAACCCATTAACCCATTCTCAAATTTGGAATATAATCATTTTTTGATTATAATTTTAATAATAATATTATTACTAAAACAAATTTATAGTATTATTTTTAATATTTTAAAATTTTCATTGAATTTACTTAATTCATTTTTTAAATAGTTATTAATTTTATTATTTACTAAAAAATTATATTATTGTTCATACTATTCTAAAATTTAATTAATTTTAGTTAATTCGTTTTTTATTTATTGTTACTGTTATAATTAATAAATATGCAATTAATGAATATTAAAAATAATATTTTTTATGCAAAAAAAATTGATTAGATGGATGCTGATGTGGACGAAGGAGAAGTGAGCAAAGTTAACTTTATATATATACTAGAATTTGTACCCGCGCACGCGCGGGATTTTAATTTTAAATATTTCTTATCAATAGAAATTGTTAACCTCAAATATAATCTTTCCAACTTTTGAGTATAAATTTATATAAATACTAAACTTACTTTACTCAGTGATATACAACATATATATTTTTGACAAGTTGTTAGAAATACCCGTTTTGGCATATCCATTTTCAAAAATGTCCATTATTTTATACATTTTCATTTTTGCCCTTTTTTACACAATTACATCATGTTAAATTAATTTTTAGATTTTTTTTTTAGGTTTGGGTTCCCAATTTACATTTAGGGTATAGTTTTTAAGGGATAGGGTTTAGTATTTGGGGTTTAGGATTTATAATTTTGTCATTTTATATATTGAAAAGGGGTATTTTTGAAAATAGACATCATGAAATGGTATTTTTGAAAAGTGACATAGAAAAAGGGGTATTTTTAAAAATCCCCCTATATTTTTGAAGATAATATTTTTTGTTATATTTATTTGCGATTTTACGTGGGATTTTAGTTAAAATTTATATCAGTAAGAATCATTAAGTATGAATATAATTTGAAGATTAAAAGATAAATATATATAAGTGCCGTACTTATTTTACTAATCTATATATAACATATATTGTCTACTGTCGCAATAATATTGTCGACAATCTTGTGACCTTTTATCTTTAAAAGAATTCATTCCATATTCATATCTCATGAAAACATAATTTTAAAAGTTCTAACGTCAATGTCGATCATTGACCTAATTATAGAGACCATTTCAACATATCGATATCCTACATTAAATGCGAATATACAAAGTTTCAGGAACAATTTTAGTGTTATGTCGCTACAATGAGGTTGTCCAAATGCATCATCTGCCATAATAGAATTTCCGACTAAGTCAAGAATGCTTAAATGATGAAATGTTTAAACCCCATAATGAATATCTATTCACTAATCCAAGTTACATATTTTTCTACAATCTCATATGTTATTTACAGATGTTAATTTTGTGATGCAACCCCAGCTTCGTCTTCTAAAAAAAACATAGTGTACTTTAAATATGTTGTTTTTGCCAATGTTTTGGGTTAAAAGCATTTGATAATATATATATATGTTATATTTGTTATATATGTTTTGTATCATGTTATAAAATTGTAGCTCCAGTTGATAATATACGTTATGAGATGTATGCTATACAAATCACATGCCACTTTTTGTAATGCCTTACATATCATTTTTCTATATTTCCTGACCATTGATTTTGTTTTTTTAGATAGATTATCTTTTCAAAATTCTTTTTTCATATGTTTTCCAAAAAAAAGTGTGCCTCTTACAATGTCTTTGTTTTAGATCAAAACTTTTAATTTAAGTTAAGTTAAGTAATTAATATTTTCTATCTTATAAGTAAAATTTAATAATAAATCTTTATGGTATATGTTTCTTAGAAACTAATGTTTCACTTCAATTTTATTTACATGTTTAGATTTTTTTTTTTTTTGTCCAGCCTATTAGCCAAATTCCTACATTCGTAGGAACCGGGACTCGATCCCGGGTGTGATGGTGCCTTCTGCAAATGGACTTACCTCCTGCACATGTTTAGATTTTTATAAATACAATTACATAACTTGTTTTTTTACTCCACCATGCATTAAATTCTTACTTACATTCTAAAACTCATTAACCCATTCTAAATTTTGGAATATAATCATTTTTGGTTATAATTTTAATAATAACATTATTACTAAAACAAATTTATAGTATTATTTTTAATATTTTAAAATTTTCATTTATTTTACTTAATTCATTTTTAGATAATTATTAATTTTATTATTTACTAAAATATTATATTATTATTTAAACTATTTTAAATTTAATTAATTTTAGTTAATTCATTTTTTCTTTATTTTTTACTATTATCAATTATAAATAGTAAATATGAAATGAATGAATATTAAAAATAATATTTTTTATGCAAAACAATGATTAGGTGGAAGCTGATGTGGAGGAAGGAGAAGTGAGCAAAGTTAACTTTATATATATAGATATATATTCGTTTGTACGGAACAAAATTTTCAGTAGCTCAAATGGTAAAAAGCTTGTTGGTTTGTAATGGTAAAAGGCTACGGGTTCGAGGCTAGGGTAAGTTGTTTTGGTTCAATTTTAATTTCTCAACTAAGTTTATCTGTACACGTGGATTCCAGGTTAGACGAATCTAACAGAAAAATTTAACAAAATTACACATTAAACACGTTTTTGTATATTTAGCCACAAAATCGAAAGTGTAGGTATGTAATTTTACAAAATCGAAAGTTTAGGTATAATTCAAAATATTTTAAAATTACATGTATGTTTAAGCACAGTAAATAGTTTGATGTATGAATTCAACATATTGTAATTGTCCGGATATGAGAAAGACGTTTTTCGTATTATAACATAGAGCACATGACAAGAAAGAAACATGATGGCTAACACCTGGAAAGTCGAAGAAGTTGGAATCTCAGATCACCAACAGACAAAAATAGAGCAAAAAAAAATTCAATATAAATTTAAAACAATTTCTATTATTTTCTTTGATATTTGCATTTCTCCCCCTCTACATTTTTTATTTTGTTTTTATGTTGTCCCCAATAAATTAATATCTACAACCGCTCCTGTCTGTATAGCAACTTTCCTGTATTTATGCTTATTCATATTAATATACCAAGGTTCCAAAGAAACAAAAACAACAACAATTTGAAACAACCATGCCAACACTTCAAAATAGAGAAGCAATAACCCTAGCCAACGCATTGGCTTTCGGTGAAGAGAAATTTATAGAAATCCCCCACATATAGCCTCATCTCCAGAAAATAAGTTTAAAATCCGATTGTTACAGACATATAATAATATTAAATTATTAAATAATTAAGTAATATAATTTGTTGTTATGATTTCTTAAGAAACATGGAAACTGGTTATAGTTACACGATAAAACATGAAAAAATAATTTTTTCCCCTCCAAAAAAACTATCATATCAAGTTAGATAAAACTCAAATTTTAATTTCGGGCTATATGTCTCCGAAAAAAATATTTCTACATTTATTTCACCCCGAATCAAAAGTTAGAAAGCAATATCTGTCCGAAATAATATTACTAGATTTAATTTCCCACAAACAATGGTTTAATCGTTTATTATGTACCAAATAAATCTTAACCAATTAAAAGAATACTAAACCAAAAGTAAACCGATTTAAACCCAATTACAAAACAGACCAAACTTCTTCTTCACCCAATTTTTCTCTCTCATCGACTGTCTTCTTCTTCATCTTCATCCCTTGAAAGCAAATTTCATCAGCTTCAGGATCCCCCAAGATTACTGTTTCAATCAAGTATCATCGTCGGCGAATCAAAATAACTCAGTCTCAATCTCTCAACCGCTTACCATCAAAACCGGTACCAGATGTTTTGGCTCGCCGATCGCTAGCTCCATGCTAATGAGCGCCAACCTCAATCTCGTCGAAATCACACTCCTCCCCCTCCTCTACGTTCGATGAACATATCTGTATCGGAGGAGGATTCCTCACTCTCTCTCTAATGGCAGCAGTCACGATTCTCTCTCCCTATATATAGGAGTGAACCTCTTTATTCATCACCTTATAGAATAAGGAAACAAATTGTATACATCAGTGTAAAATAAAAAATTCAAACCGCTCTTTTATAAACCAAATCGATATATAATTCCCTTCTAATTGTAAAATCTAAACCCTAATCACCTCATTTGTAAACCCAAACCGATATATAATTTCGTTCTAATTGTAAAATCTAAACCTTAACCACCTCATTTGTAATCCCAAACCAAAATATAATTTCGTTGATGGTAAAATCTAAACCCTAACAACCTCACTTCTAAACCCAAAACTTTTGTTCTAATTGTAAAATCTATATACTAACCACCTCATTTGTAAACCCAAAACGACATATAATTTTGTTTTAATTGTATAATCTAAACTCTAATCACCTCATTTGTAAATCCAAACTGACATATAATTTCGTTCTAATTATAAAATATAAACCATAATTTTCATTTATAAACTCAAACCGATATATAACCTCGTTAATTGTAAAATTTAAACCAAGCCAATATTTAACTTTTCTTAATTAAAAGTATACATAATTTGTTTCCTTAATTTTTATTAATTTTTAATTTGATTTTAATTTATTTTTTAAATGAAATATTAGATAGAAGATTTTGATTCATTGAGAGGAGAGGAGGTGAATACAAGTGTCCACTCTAGGAGTGAACCTGATGCAACGCATCTGTAACGCCCGTGTCCCAAAGAAAAGTGGAAGAACCGATCAATTTATGTGAAATCATGAAATTGCCCGGTTTGGTTTAAGTTCACCCGGTTTAGAGCAGGTTTTGAGAAACCCTAAGTGATATATTTATAATGAAATGGATGCCTCTTCTCTCTATTTGGTCGTGGCTGTTATTCAATACTTGTGTTGAGAGGAAGAAAGAGATATAGAGAGAGGAGAGAGCCTATTGTGGTGTGAAGGAGATTAAAGGAGAAGGAGCAGAATCGTTAGGGTTTGGGAAGAAACAGTTTCGATATATCAAATCGTTGTCAAAGGTAACGAAATTTGGTAGTGTTATTCTCAAGCCTTTCATCGTCATTCTCCTTTTTACAGAAGTGGATTTGGATTTAAACTCGATGAGTTATGTGCAGTTTCGTGAGACACGTTTTCTCAGACGCGAGTTAGAACCATCGGGGATTGTAACTGAGATCGTGGTCTCGCCTGGTTTCTGATCGGCACGAGATATGTGGGAAGCTTCGTGACGTCTCGGACTAGCTTTTCACCGGAGGGATTTGATAGTTAACGGTTGGTTTTTATTTTAGGGTTTCGTCTTTAAGACTGTTCTTTTCTAATGTTTCTGTCCAGTTTCGCTATAAGTCGTTTTTGGTTGTGTGGCTTGTTGTAGGGAATTGCTGGGCTGTTTCAGACGTTAGGAGAGTCTCAACTGGTTATATTCGTTGTTATAATCAGTTTGATAAGGTGAGTGCGTGACCATGAGCTTATCTAAGCGATTGGGTTGTATAACTTGTTTTGTGTGAAGTTGTGTAGGTGTGATGAATGTGTTATTGGATGTTCTGTTCAATGTCTGGTTTGTTATGTTTTATTTGTGGTTGTACTCTTGATTTGCTTGTGTGTATAGCTCGTAGATGGGAGGATCGTCTCACTGGGTATTTCTGGTAATACTCACGCATCTCATTGTGTTTGTGGTGCAGGTATTGTGTAGTGTGGAATCATGGCGATGAGGAGGAGGATGATCTAGGGTCTCGGTTGTGTGTTGTTGGACTTGGTTATATTGTTTATGTTGGAACCTTGGATAGAGTTATGCTAGGTTGATGGATAGAATGCTTAGGAATGTTATTGCATTGATGATGTGTTTGGTTCTGTATGTTGGTATGTTTCCGCTGTGCATATTGGTTGTTATCGGTTTAATGAGGAATTTTGGTTTGGGTGGTTTAATTAAGTAGTATGAGATGCTTAATTATCTATTGTACTTATTTTTAAAAAAAAACGGGTCCGGTTGTTTTAATTTGGTATCAGAGCCTTTACGGTTCTAGGATGGTTAAGTGGATGGTTAGAGTGGTTAGGAATTTAATTGGGTGAATATATTCCTGTTGCTTGATACATGTTGTTGTGAGATGGAAATTGATTATGAGTAGTTAGTCAATTTGTTTGTGGTATGGAGTCCTAGTATCATTCTCTTCGAGCCTTCAATGAGATTCCACGGTAAGTTGTGAGTTTGTGTGCGGTTTTGAATTGTTTGCTTAGTCTTTTGTTCATGGTAGTGCAGATGGTTAGAGAGGGTGCTGTTGCTGGTCGTGGTCGTGGACGCGGACGTGGTCGTGGTCGCGGACGTGGTCGTGGTAGGGGCAGAGTCCCAGAGGTTAGTGAGACCGAGGACCAGAGTGTGACAGTTGAGGGTGCGGGCGAGTCGCAGAGTGTTCCGGGGGATTCTGTGAGTGTGGCAGGAGGGGGCGGTGTAGATGCTCCAGTGGCCGGTGATGCTAGGGTCCC